>NC_132944.1:24493000-24793000 GCF_034638445.1 Ciconia boyciana | reverse complement strand
ACACTTTCCATTCTCTGCTATACCAATAGTTTGTGTATCACACATATACAGACTATATTACAATGTACAGACTGTAGTCTGTATATATATAGTTTGTAATATACAGGCTGTATATTTATCTAAGCTACCATTAAAATATTAAAGAAAATGAGATGCATGTAGAATTTGTACATGGCAGTCTTAGCTGTCCCAACTCCAGCAGGGTGGTGTTGGGCCGGATTCCTGGTCTCAATTTGCAGTGCCTGGTTTCATCACTGCCACATATGCTAGTGATAGATGGAGAGGGTGTATTTCTGCATATGACTCATAGATGCTGGAATAGAGACCCTAGACAGCCAGAATGCTGTAATTTATCAGACTACTTTATTTGCTAGCCAGTACCAGGTTTTATGGTACTGTCAAACTGCTGTGTCTAGCTGGTATACACTGCAGTCAGAGGTTTACTTACAGAATACATAGGGTAGATTTAAAGCTAGCTAGCTTGGGCATGAAGATCAGTGGAGCTGCAGTGCCAGTGACTTCACTCTATACAGACTGCAGGTTACTAACCTGTGCTGATGTCTTGCTGCTACAACTGTAAAGCTATTAGTACTTGGCTAGATTCAGTTGACACTAATCTACCTGTTTATGCTATGGTCACTTTGCTATTAGCACTATAGGTAAAATATATATTAATAAGATATTAATAATCTCCATGCATCTGTCCTTGATGCAATCAAGTTTACAGTATATATGTGTATTAATTACTTGTGACTCATTTAAACTAATTGAACAAATATGATTAAAGCTTAGCACTGGTTTAGAAATAAAATATCTGTTGTGATAGACAATCTAAAGTAATGACACACAAGGTGAATGCAAAGTATTTTTCTCTAACTTAGAGCAAACATAGTGATGTGAGAAAGGCAGGAGAATGCAATAAATATAAGCAAATATGGTGGATTTTTTCTTTCCTTTTTGCAGACATGTTTTGCACTGAATTTTTGTGGAATTTGGTGAAACTTGGAGGTAAAGGGAAACTAGGGAGGTAAAGAAGCTTGATTCCCTGGCCCCATGTTAAAATCTGTGGTCAGTATAGATTTTAACATTCCGAAATAAATACATTGTTTACTATGTGACCGTATGATTCCAAAATCATCATATATTTAGGGACTAGTGAAAGATTAGTGCATGCAGTCCAGTTGGTCGTTACGTAGTATGTTGCATTCTTAATTACCGCTTTTGAGTATGGCCTATATGTATATATAATTTAAGGATGGTTTCTGCTTCCAGAGATTTTAGGTCATAATTTCGAGTAATTTGTGGTATTTTTGGAGGTCAGTGTAGTTGTAATTATTGTTATGTACTTTTCTGTGAGATGACTTTACTATAATGTACAGGGCAGAATTTGTTGCTGGTATTTTTGCCTATTTTTCTTTTAAAAAAAAAAAAAACAAACCAAAACACAACCAAAAAACCAACCAAACCAAAAACCAAACCCAAAACAAACAACAAAAATCTCCAAACATAAAGAAGTTCAGATGCTTAAAAAGGATGTGAACTAAGCCACGTAATATGGCTGAATTTCCCTGAAGGAGGAGGAAGGTGTCAGTTACGATTAATGTGAACAACATTTATGGCCCTCGAGATGTGACCTCTCATTACAGTAAATGTGACAGCATGAATTACTTTCAATTACAGTGAACTACATTCAGCTACATTAGTTCTGACACACCTCACTAGGAGACTGCTGCTTTGATAGCTTTAACCAAAGGAAAAAAAGGCAAAACTTTTGAGTGCAAATGGGTATGTCACTTGAGCAAAACCATTGGTTTCTAACTATGACGTATTATTGCCTCAGGTTTTACACACTTCTGTTACATCATTTGTTATTTCCACTGGCACTTTCAGGTTTATGCCTTGGGCACTGGCAAATATGAAAACCACCTTTTTAATATGCCATGTATAATAAATGTAAATGCTGATTTTTTTTTTTTAAAGATTAGATGAATTATCCTTTTTTTTAAATTATTTATTTATTTTTTTTGTCAGATTGTAACCTGTACCTTTACTTGGAGCTATGATAAGTGGGGTTTACTGGCTATCAGCACGTCCCATTTGGTATGGCATAACTCCCTGTAACGTTTATTAACACTACCAATTTATTGTTACAAATTAAATATATTGCAACACAGGATATTTATCACTTGACAGAAGCAGTTGTTATAATGTCACTATTTTTTCCTTTGAGGTTCAATTATCATGCTTCAGTTTCTACCTCTAAGCTTTCGTAGAAAATAAAAGATGCCCAGGGCAGAAGTCAACCTTTCACTTTTGCTACAGAGGAGATGCCATCTATTTCACGCTGTGCTAAGTATTCCATCAAAACATGAGTAAAACAATGCCTTTGGCAAATAATAAGTTAGAAATAGCACTAAGCAAAAGAAATAGCTTTAATTAAAGCATTTTGTTTCTCTTTGAGGACTTTGCACAGTATTGGGCATTTTTTCTGCAAAGATGAAGACTCTCTTTTCAAATTAAAGGGATTGGTGTTGCGGAATCACGCTAGAAAACTTGCAATGTAAAATTGCTAGTTAGCAAAAGAGAACAAATAATGGTGGTTGCTTATTCCAAAGTGATTCTGAATTAAGGCTGCGTAGGGTGAATTCCTTTTATTCTTCATCCCATGTTAAGGGCTAATTTTCAAACCTCAGTTCTTACAATATTTTCACTGGCCATTCCATGTAGTGGTGGATTGTGAAAATATTTGGAAATGTTTCAGTAGCTATTTTAAAAAACAATATGCGGTATAAACTTATTTCCGTATGTCAGTAACTTCCAGGCCATTAAGGTACAAAGATGTGATTTTAATTTTTATACTTATTAAAACTTAAAATAGAATCAAAAATTTTTAGAGCTTTCTTCAAATCACTGGAACAGTGGGAGTCTAGTAGCATTTTCAGTTCAGCTATTCTGGCTGTGAAATGTCCTCACTTAGGCAATCAGATTCCCTAGAAGTGATGAAGATTCTTCTTTTTTGTTTTGTTTTGTTTGTGCAACAGAGAAGATTTAGGGGCTAATCTGAGTATCTCCATTGTTGTAAGCAGTAAGTTTGATACCAGAGAGGTAACATAAATGGTTAGAATAGGTCAAATCAAAAAAGGAATTTGTGGCCCAATCCTTATATCCTACCTGCATGGACAAAGCAGGATGGGTTAACAGATAACACTTTAGGTTTATAACAATGAGTTTTCTCCTGCTTCTGGAGATGATGTATGCTATTCATTCAGTAATTTTCTTTATGTATTTTTAACAAATGATGGTGTTTCATGCCATCAAACCAAAGAGAAGCTTCACAGCTAACTCCGTTGGATTTCTTTTCTGCTGTTCATGCGCTTAAGTCCTCGCTTAAATGTACTAATGGTACCTGACTGGTTTTAGTTGCAATTCATTGAATTTGACTTTTTGGCTTTACATGCCACCTAGAAACTCTTCCTCTCTCCTCAACAAAATGGGAAAATCTGGATGGACTGTCCATGTGAGCCAGGTAAGCTGATGGTCGTTAGCAGAATCGTCAAGTTCTGTCATATATATATATATATATCTATATATCTATATCTATATATATATATATATATATCTATATATCTTAATATCATAGGAACATCTAATATGAATTCATGAGCACACTTACATAGAATGCACATGAGATTAAATTAGCCTAGCTTTTGGGGAATTCCTAATGATTGTTGTTTCATTTTTACAAGTATTGAAGTACACAAAAAGCTGGAAAAATATAGGGCTGACTACACATGAACATGTTCAGCAAATGCATGTTTTTGAAATTCTGTGCATATAACTGAAGGAGAAAAAATTTTTTTTTTTTTTTTTTTGCTCTTGGTCTCTCAGTGATTTGTATCCGAGCAAAGTAATAGTTTTTTTTCTTGCCTACTTGGAAGTAGTAGAGACGCCAGTTCTCTAGGGGAAAAAGCCCAATTTTTCCAAAAAGGAAGTAACAACTCTTGTACTCTTGTTCCATGTTTTTATTTTCAATAACACAATTTGTAAATATGCGTTAGGGGCTATCTCACTGAATAGGTGTGAGAAAGTCACGGGGACTGTGAGATTTTACATCAGCTGGAGAGCAGTTTTACAAGTGGAGAAAAAGCCGGTGTTGGTATACTCAAACTGTCTTACAGTGATAATGGAAGTGAACTCGAAACAGTGACAGAGCACTTATGAATATATTGTTGTGGACAGTGAGTTCTCTGGAAATTAAAACTGATATGCCAGATAGGGGAATAAAGAAAAAAAAGGCTTAGATGCAGTTTAGATGGGAATAAGAATAACAAAATTGTCTTCCTGATAAAGTGTTCTGTGTGGAGAAGTGGAAAATGAAATAAGAAATCCAAAACCTAAATCCAAAATCTTGGAAATAAGAAATCCAAAATGAAATAAGAAATCCAAAACCAATCCAAAATCTCCTGTCTGCCAAATGGTATAGGAATGAAAGGAAGAAAATTATTTTGCATTGTAACTTTGAAATTACAAGAATGCACTTAGAAGTGTTTGAGATTTTTGAGTACTGCTTACTGCCTTTAGTATGATGGCTGGCTATGTGATTAAAAAAATCCCACATGCGTAGTCACTTGCAGAATCTGGAGCTGTAATTGTAGCAGCCACTGGAGGGGCACTAACTAATGTTAGTAACATTCTGCAAGATAGAAGGAAAACTGATTCATCCGTATAGAAGAAAGAAATTTGGCTTCAGGGCAGGCAGACTCATATTTTCCTTTCTATCAGAAGTTGAAGATTTTTATCAGTAAGATTTGATCTGTAGATCACAGGAAGTGAACAAAGAATATTTCTTCAACTTCATTCAGTTATTTCAGTTTTGTTTTTTCTGTGGCAAATTTTCCTGATACTTTAGCAATGGCTATCAGTAGTATTCCATGTGTTTATTTCTTTCAAAATTAGTAAATTTATTGTTACTTTTGTTGAACACTTTTCTATCATGGTTAGAACGAAGAAAAGAGTAAGGCTTCATGATGATGGTATTACTAGAACCAAGCTAAATATGTTTTCATTTTTTAAATGAATTTCCAGAAGAGTGGACCAGTATTGTACCTGAGCACAGCTGAAGTCAAACAGGTATATCACTGATCTTGTTTGTGGACTCGGTAAATTGGTGGTTTAGCTGTGCTATTTTTTTGAATTTTTCTTGGAGCTCCTTTGTATTTATAGAGAGCCATTCCACCTCTTAATACTTCTTGTTCTTGTGCTCTATGTTTGCAATGTATGTCCAGGCTACTGTCCTTTTACTTTAGGGAACAAAGGGCTTCCATTGAACACTATAATGGCAGAAGAGTACGTTTCTCCTTGAAACTGTATTTTCTCTACAGGCATTTTCTCAGTTATGGAACAGTCAGAGCAGTGTGACCCTCAGATGCATAACGAAAATGTTCTTGTGTTCACGGAGCCTGCTGTTCAAGTTGGAAGAATTATAGAGGTCTTCCCTTTCATAGTTATCCAAATACTACTGGGCACACAAAATGGGAATCTCCCTGCACTTTATTGCTGCAGGGAAATGCCAGTTTCTGCAGCTGAATTAAATTTTGCATATTTAGAATTTACTACAAGATACTATTTAATAACAAAGTCTTTTATCAGTGGAAAAGCTTTGATTTTTGATGATTGTGGAATAAAATTTTTATTAAAGAAACACTTCAAACATTTGGTTCAAAAACAGCCACAGGAGAAGGAGTGCTAGGAAGAACTTCTTCAGCAAACTGAGACAAGCAAGCATAAAGTTGTGCTTTAACATTTTCATGTATATTGCAGACCATTCTACTGTCCGTTCAGATAAATGCATTTTTGTGTTCTTCACTTTGTTGTTCTGAACAGTGTCTACAAGCAGTAGTGTATCCTGCCCTCTCCTATACTTGAAAATTATTTCATTAACATCATTTCTGTTGACATTTTTATAGTTTGACTACTAATGCTCTGGCAGGTTGTCCGCTCATAACTAATGCAGTCTTCCTAGACTTATGAAAGTGTTATCTTTTATAGTGCAGTACTGCACGTTACCTACTAACAAATATAAAGTACATTAATGTGTATCTAAGTAGTTAAGAAATTCTTTCTAGAATAAAAAAATTCCAAAGACATGATAGAGCATGTAGCATATCATTACCAGGAAGACATTAGATCTTTCACAGTGGAACTTATTATTTAGCAATCATACCTTCTCCTCAGTATAGAAGTGTCATATCCACAGCATGTATTGCATTCAGTACCTTCTGTATGACATTCTAGTGATGGTCCGAGGTTATGAAACATTAAACAAGAAACTAAGAACTAAATACATATTTCTCTGATCAAATTTCTTAACATTGTTATCCCGATATAAGGGATTCACATCCTCTAGTACTTTTTAAAGCCCTTGTTGATTTTTTTTTTTTTTTAATAATACTTTAATTCTGTAGCCTGTCCTGCTACAGAAGACCTAATCCTGGTCATGGAAGTTGACTGCTCTACAAAAGCAGAGGATTTGAAGACAGTGTTCTTTTCTTGATCTTGCTGGCTTGTGGGAGGCAATAGTAGACCACAGGTGTAGGACATAGCTCCCTGGTTGACAACTGGTCTAGGGGTCTGCCATTTAAAACTTGAGAAGGATGATTAGAAAAATTCCAATAAAGTAATAGACCTAACCGTGTCCTCCCTTCATATTCTGAGACTTCAAAGTCAGACCAGGACATACAGTAGATACAGATCTTGCTTGTGTGTTTGAGTTTTTGAAAGCCTTATTCATGGGGATTTCTTCAACCTTCTCCACCACAGTAAAAAAAAACCCAATCAAGAAACACCAAAAACCAAACACCCATGCCCCACAAAAAAACCAAACTAGCACTAAATTATTTAGCCTTACATAATGAAGATTTCTGTCCTACTAAAGGTATTTAGAAAAACAGACTGTCCCATTGGGTAGGTTTTTAACAAATCATTCTGTAGTTTTTAAACTGTAGTCATATATCTGACAGATTAATGAGTAAAGTACTGTAATGAAACTGTTCTATCAGTTTTACCCAGTTCCTTTGTAATCAAAGTGGAAATTAGATTTGCAATCAGATGGATAAATCTAGGGCAAAAGACACCTACTCAATGAATACGTCATTGTTCTGTTTCTCAGCTGACGCTATCAGTGCAGAACGTAACTACAAAACTAATCTGGTCTCCATATTGGTTTTTAATCTTTTTTTACAGAAAGCAGTAGAGGATTTACTGCTATCAGGGCTCCGGTCTGTTTTCTACTCTTGGGTTTCTGCATGGTCAGAGGTGAATTTATAGGGATTAAAAAACTCTCCTGGCTTATAAATTCTCAGAGAATTTGAAGATGTTCACTAAAGTATCTGACACCTAGTAGCATTCTCACTCTCCGGTTTCTAGCCAAAACATGCTCTCTTACAAATAAATAAAAGTGCTAGCAAGTAACAAAATATATTTAACATTATTTTAATGCTGTTTTATGACTAGATGTAGGTTTACTTCATCACTTGACACTAACTCTAGTCAACCAGGTAAGGTAAAATTATGTGACAATGTGACAGGATACATAAATATTCTCTTCTACTTTCCTTATTTTGCTGTCCTTATTTTCCTGAATATCATCAATTAGAGGGTGGCAGAAAGACACCCAAGTAATTTGGATTCCATTCCAGTTATATTCTTTATTGCTTACTTGGCTTTCTTTCTGTTGTGCAATTCAGATTCTTTGGTGTACTGTGCTCAGTCTTCAATAGGAGTTGTATGGATTTAGGTCTGCCTAAAATCATGTGTCACTACCTATTAGCATTTCTACAACTTGCCTTTCACATTTGGCAAGTATACAGACAATGTGAATTGATTGATTCATTGTCCCTTCGTTGATAATTTTTCAGTAGATGGTAAATTTATTTTGGGCCTGTTACAGTTTTAGTCATTTATGAGCAAATGTCCAAAATCATGCCATTTACCTTGTTCCTTCAGAACAATATGAAACAGAAAGATAGTCTGTGCCTCTATAAGGGTATGTAAGGGAGTGTCAATAGTGTATTTAATAATGTACGTACAGAATGGATATGTGTGTTGTTTCCACCTCGCTGTTACTCAGCAAAGCTCTGTATTACCTGTCAGAGAGCAGAGAGAGTTCCGCCTAAATGTAGCATAGCAAAAAACTAGACAAAGAACTTCGATTTTTCCTGTTTAATGTTATGAATGGAAAATACGTAATTTGCATATGTACTAAATAGAGCTTTTACATGAACAAAAACAGCACGGATCCACACAGATGCCTGTAATTGGTAGGAAAATTTGTCATTTGGATGCAGCATTTTTCTGTCTGTACAAATGCTTATTTACAGAACTGAGGTATTTAACTGTATCTCCATTATTGTGTTATTCACAAGGTGAAGTGGAAAATACACAATTAAAAATAAGAGAAGTATTCACACTCAAAGATGAAATGCAGGTCTACAGTGCATTTAGAGGAAGTGATTACAGGAAATAATGAAAAAAAGTAATCAAAGTGTTAAACATGATCTGCTTATTCATCTACCTGTGGCTGCCAGAATCTGTCAGATGAAAGTATAGGCATTACTGCTACCTAAAACTCTTTGAAGGCTGAGATACTATTTCAGTGATGTAAGTTATTCAAATGCTACTTCGGACTACATTGATAAAAAAGGGACTTTAAGAATCTTAATTACACTTAACCTTAATTACACTTCCAACGTATAGCTTGCACATCCATTTTGTTCATTTGCTGTGCCTCAGTATTTGAGATGTCCTATTGCACATTCTTTTCTTGCAAGCATAAATGCCTGCTTGAGATCTAGAGGGTGGAACTGTTGCTAATTGGGGCTATACCAAGGGATTGTGAATACACAGTTCAAATGAGATTAAAAGATTTTTGTGTCCTCTTTGGAAACAGTGAAAATTCTGTGAGTTTGTTGTTTGATTTGATTTGTTGTTGGCAGTGGTACTAGGGATGTGAAATCCCTTCAGTTTTTTATAAAACTGGTTTAAGAATGTTTATGGTGTGTGGCACCTACTTAGTTCTACTCCTAAATATGGAGTTTGCATTTGGTATTGACTGTTAAGTATCAACCTTGCTATCAGATGTACCAGTGCTAAGTGCCAAAGCATCTGGATCTGCGGTAGTATGATGGTGTCCTATAAAGAGCCTCAGAAGATTGGAGATATTTCTGCCCTAATTCCTGCCCAGCGTTGCCCTGGATTTTACATGTGAGCCAATGTATTCATTTCAGTTTTATTATTCCAGACTTTCACAACCAAATCTAAATTTCTTACACTTTTTGTATTAGTTACTTTTGTAAATTCAAGAACATGCTTGGATCCTGACCACTGGATAGTATCATAAGGGTTAGGAAATGTATTCTCAAAGTTTCCCAAAACAGGCTTCTGAATGCATAAAGACATATTATAAGTTAATATATGAAAGTGGCTTAGCCACATCAGTACTTTTTCCACTAATCCCTTCTGAATTTCTGAATTTTGGAAAGAACTACTCAGATCTTTGTCCACACCTTTGTAAAACATTTTTCTTTAGCATATGTATCTCGATGGGGTGCCTTTTTGATAGAGTTGTTTGGCAGTTACCGTTTAAGGAGGAATGCTACTATTCAACTAGAAACACAGAGATAATTTAGTCACCAAAAGTGGAATCCATATGAGCAGCTAAATGATTCTTCAAAATACAATGTCTACACAAGCTGTCTCCTTTTCCACACTGGAATCCTAGTCCTCAGGAATTCTGAGGTCTGTCCACCTCTTTGTACTCCAAGATGTGGGGATGCGGGTGTCCTGGGAGCAATTTAAGGTCAGGGGACGCTGCTAGTCAAACATAAAATGGCCTCATGTACATGGAACTTGAGTATGTGCGCTTGAGTATGGAAACAATGTCTATTGGCCTGTGTCTGTATTATAGAAGTATAATTAATAAATATATTTTCTAAAGTAGACAGAGGAGCTCTGCAGCTAAAAGCAAAGCTTGCACTTACAAGAACACTAATGCAGCCATCTGACATAGTTGAGAGCAGTAGTTGTATTCCCTCAGGTGGATCAGGATCAGGAAGGTGCCACATAATTTAATTGGATTGATCAGAATACAAATCCTTAAAACACTGTTTTTCAAACTCTCCCTCCCTTGTTTGCTGTTATGTATCTAAAGACATAGTTAACCAATAGTTATCACCGATTTCTTGAGTGATAAACAATTCTAATTCTTCTAACAAAGGGAGAGTAATTTCCGTATCTAATCTAGGAAGTAAATTATTTCATCAGCTTTAAAAGCAGAAACAAAGTAAAGCTTTAGTGCTGTTTTCTTTTTGTCAGGTATATGATATGGATTTCATGTTTGTTTCATTTTCTATATTGGGAAACTGCTATAACATTTTCCACATGTGGGAATAAATAGGTTTACTTTTCTTTTTTTCCTATTACTGTGGTGCAGCTCACAAATGATTTTCAGGGGAGTACAGGTATAGAAATTGAAAAATGAAATTATGTTTTGAAATTAAAAACTCAGTTACTTTTCTGTCTTACCAATGCTGTGTTTTCCCAGTGGCAGAATTTGAAAGAATGGCTGTTTATCAGAAAGGTAAATGGCTTTGTATGTTGTCAAGGCATCAGTCACACATCTTCTTTTAATAGCACATGATTGATTATTAGTCCCCAAATCAAGAATGTCAAAGTATCTGGTTTTGTGTATGTCTAAAATGCAGAAAGTTGATCAGTTTGGTTACTTCACTTGAGTTGAATCACTTTATCTCTCAGCAGTTTTTACTTTGATACATCTATGTTACTCTGGGTGCAAAAATGTATTTCTCCCTGATGCCCAGGGAGTAGAAATTAGCATGAGAAGACTCAATTACATAGCATAATAGATTAAGGTTTTGCAAATCAGTGACTTTTTATTTTGAAACAATTATCTTGGGAGACATCTTAAGTTAAATGCAGCATTTTGGTGCATCACATTACAACATGTAACAGTAGCTTTGTATATTTCTTTCAGAGATTTTGAAAATATGAAGATAATAAATGATGACTAATGTACACCATCTGGCTGGGGGGGGGGGGGCAGGGACTTTCTTCCTGAGCAACAGGGTTTCTGCTAAGCTGGTTTATTTAAAATAAGAATGCAAATGCATTTTTTTTGCTGAGAAAATGAAGTTCTAATGACTTAACTGAAACTCAGTGGATAAAGGTAGCCTTTGTTTTTACTCCATGATCAATTTCAAAGTGGAGCTAGTTGGTCTCTATCAGAAAGGCAGTGTATCTTATCAGTCGTGTTGTTGCATCTCATATTCAGAAAAAGATTGCTGAGACTTTGAGCAACATTAACAAAAAAGATTTTGAGCAACATTAAAGATTTTGAGGATAAAAGATTTTGAGCAACATTAACAAAAGTATTAGACAGCCTTACAGGAATCAGCCCCCTGTAAAGAGAGATGACCTAGCTCTGTGTGGTATCAAATCAATGAAGAAACTACTATTACTCTATACAGCCATAGGATTAGATCCTTAGTAACACAGAGATATTTTTGTGCTTCGTATCTTCTTTAGATTTACAACTGTCAGGCTTTTTTCTCTGCTACTTTTGTGATGCAGTATGGAACTAAAGGCAATAATAGATATTGGAAATTATGTACAATTTCTAATTTAACGTGTGCAATTTCTTAGAACCAAAATTGTCATCTTTTAGTTTCTTTTAATACGGATTTTGTTTTTCAGGCAGTCTTATCTGCTTGCTTATTGTTTGGTTGGTTGACTTATTTCTTAGTGTTCCTACTTCAATTTTTAATGAAATAAAGTATTTACTTAAAGATCTCGACTAATTTGAACAAAATAAGATGTGCAGGGATAGTTTTCTCCACTATAGGGAAAAGAAAACAGATAAATGTGTGCATCAAACTGTTAGAACGACAGTCTTCAGTCTGTATTTTTAAATTATCTCTTACTGCTTTAGGTTTATTTTTACATAGCAACCCTACCTCTGCAACTCTTCCACTAATACTGAAAATGATATGGTAGATTAAACTTTATTTACTCTTGAGTAATGGTTGCTTAAGCTCTGGACATGCTAGGTGACGTATGGCTTACAGATGTCTTGGTTGCAGAGGCAAAAATTGATGTCCATAGTGACTGGCAAGAAGTTACAGAAGTGTGAGAAGGGACTGCCAGTACCTTCCTGAGGGTGAGCAGGTTGTTAATTTTGCAGTTTGTGTTAGAACATCTGTTGGCTGCCTACTTATTAAAAAAAAAAAAAAGGCAGTCTGTAAAGAAAGCACAGCCTGTACTTTGAATATTGTTAACTACTGGGACAAAGCATTCATCTGGCCTCTGTGGAAGACAGAAGTTGTGATTTAAAAATAAAAAAAAGGTGAGTGTGCAAGAGCATGAAAGAAAAAGAAAGGAAGGAAAGGAGGAAGGGAGGAAAAATAAAACACTGGAAAATAATAGGCCTCTCGGGTTGTAGATGTACAGAAATACCTGTGTTCCTTTTCTCAAGGTTTTCACGAAATCGTGGCTCTTGATTGCCTAGTGGCTACTGTTACAAAGCATCTTTCCCTTGTGCCATTGGCTCCATTAATAGCGTCATCCCTGATTCTATCTTGTATCGATTATGAATATAAGTTTCTAGGGCAAATTCTGGAACCAGGCATATATATGCTTTACAACAGGGAACAAGGATGGAAGGAAATGCTTCCATTCTTCCACAGAAAGGAAGGAAAACTTTCCAGTGTTCAACGTTACATAGAATGCAGGGGTTTTTACATGTTGAATGTGTAGTGGGTGTAGGTAGTTGTACATGCCTTGAATCTATCTGTACTTTTCCCTATGATCATGTAAGAATTATCAGAATCATATCAGAGTAATAGAAATTACAGAACTGTTAACTGGGAGAGACCTCTGGAGGTTACCTTAGTCCTTCTGCTGCTAGCAGGACTGTCACCAGTGTTAGATCAGGTCAGCTGTACCTTTGCCTAGCTGCATTTTCAAAACTTCCTGCTTTGGAGCTGCATGTTCCCGTTCTGCACTACCCTTCTGATAAAGAAGTTTTTCTTAACAACCTCCAAACCTGCAGCTTGTGGCTGTTTCCCCTTATTTTACCATGTGCTGCTACTTAGCATTTGGCTTCATAGACTTTTTAACTGCCCTTCAAGTAGTTGTAGTCCACTGTTAGACCTTCACTTAGCCTCCTCTTGATGGAGAGGAGATCTTTCCTTCACTGGAGTCTGCGCTTTCTCAACACCCTTTTTGAACTAAGAGACCTGAAACTGTAGTAGTGTTGCAGCCTCACTTCACTAAGTAGAGGTGGGTAATAATTTCCTTCTGCTCACCATGCTGTTCCTAATACAGCCCAATATGGAATTTGTCTGACTTATAATGAGCGCATATTTAACTTGGTGCCCACGTGGCTTCCACGTCCTTTCTCAGCCCATATTGATGCAGGATTATTTAACCTGAGGTGCAGGACTTCACATTTTTCCTTGCTGAGGTTCATGTGGCTTCTGTTGGTCTAGCTGTCAAGGTTTCTTATGGTCCATCTGCTAAGTGACACACAGTAACCTTAAGCCCATCATAGTGTTTAAAAAATGAGCTTGTCTTACATCCCATATTGTTTGAATGGCATGTTTGCAATACCGTTTAGGAAATAAGAAACAGTCCTGGTTCCATAAAAAGGGAAATAAAATAAACAGGAACAAGATCGATATTATTTTAAAAGATGGATGGGAAGTGATAGAGCAGAGTTGTTATATTTAAACTGTCACATTAAAGTGAACTGCAAGGGTACGTGACCGTTAAGCAAGTTATGCTGGGACTAGGACTGGTGCCTAGCCCAAATAGCAGAAGAGCATTAGAACATTCTTTGAAGGGGAGCAGTGAAGGGCAAAGATGCTTTTTAGGATGGAATCTGGTAGGCTGATGCGTGGAATTAAATTACATATTTGCCTGTAATGACAGGACACTGGACATGATGACCCAAGAGGTCAACTTGGCCCAGACGGTCCCATCCAGTCCTGTGTCCTAGGTTCCCTTTACGTAGAGAAGCTGTTGAAATTTTGCATGTATGAAACTTCCTATCTCTTTCGTCTCACCTTTTCTTTTACTACTATGATTTTGATATATATTTTGCCCATAGCAAATGCCAACCATAATATTTTTGTCTTCCTTATGTTGTCTTACATTATTTATCTTTCTATATCCAAGCTGCAGACTTAGTTATACGCAGGGAGACAGAAATAGCTGTTATTGTGAAATGTGTACGTGGTAGGATTTGCTTGAATTTAAGCATTTTTGCAGTATGTTTCTCAGGAATGCTGATAACTCATATTATTGTAACCTCTGTGGTGCTCTCTAGCCGAAGAAATCTGGCTTTTGGTGCACAAACCATTCACATTTCTTCTGTGAGGCCACTTCACTCTTGTTATCCAGTAATCATTCCAGTTTATTGGTGGTAAATTAAGTGGAAGGGACAATTTCGAAATAAGTATTAGGAAAGAAATCTGGAGAAGGGAGTGAGGAGAAGGAGGATGTCCATCAGTTTCACTGGGCTGGAAGCTCTCATGCAAAATATAATGCAGCTGAGGAGAAGCTGCCTTGGGTGAAGCTCTACAGTGTTTATGAAGTGTACTCAAAGCAGAGGAAAAAGGCAGGAGTATGGGACTGAGCTAAGCAGAGAATGGGATCCAGGAATTCTTGCTTTGCACTAGAAGAAAGCCTTACCTCTCATAGTGATCCCAGGGTGCTGCTTGTTGGAGATAAAGACCTGGAGAGGAGTATGTAGTTTATTGAGAAGCCTCTACATTTATTAAGTCACCAGTGTCAGATTTATAAATGGACATATCACATCCTATACATAACCAACCCTAAATGGCCTTTTCACAGGGAAAAGACATCTAGCCTCCCAAATTAAAGACTTTGCACAGCGGAATATAAAGATATTTGTTTAAATTGCAAATGGTCAAGGCTTGTTTTTTATTTGGTTGTATGTGAAAGTGCCAAGCTGTTTAACAAATAGCAAATACATAGTTTCATATGTAATGTCTGTGCTATATTTGAGTATATGATAGTAGAAGATTGTAATCCTTACTGAGCAGTTATAGTCCATATAAGTAACGCTGTGTGTGATAAGTGAGCAACATTATGTGTTCCTGAACAAGTTTAAAAAAAATGAATCATTCTCTTTGTGTCTTTTATTCTTGGCTCTAATATTTTCATAGCAACAGGTAACTAAACAAAGTATTATACAAAGTGATGAAATTAAGATTTCTGAAGGTAAAAAGAACAAATGTGTTAACTGATCTGGTTTGATAGCAGTGACTTTTACAATTTATCCAAATCAAATATGCTATTACTATAGAAAGAAGCAGCCACAAAAAATATATTATCGAATTAGCTAGGAAAAGAGGTTCAATGTGTAACTGTTTAAAGTAAGAATTTTGGTAAAATGAAGAAACTAATAATGTTTAAAAAAAGCATTGAAACAAATCTGAAAGTGGAGCTTCAATGATACAAGGTGATGATATATTAATTTAAAATTTCTTCAAGCGTATTAGGGTGATTTAAAGAAAATCTGGTGATGTAAAAGGAAGAATAAATCAATTTAAACTTCCACGTCAAGATGCAAAAGTTGCAAGACAACGTAAAATTAAATGAAGACCCTCTTAAATAGCTTATAACTTTTTGAATCTCCTTAGTATGGGATAACACTGTCTCAAACTCCCTTATTAGGTAGAACTCTGTGGGTCCTAATTAAATAAAGGCTGATGTACTGAATAGTGAAAGTAAGTATACCACTGCATACCTTTTAAGGATATTACCAGGGCCCTGTTCTACATCATTTTCTGGTTTTAATGAATGCAAAGAATCCTGTTGACCTGGATGGGACTATTTGCTTAAGCAAAGGTACAGTATACTTCCATGTTTGCAGAAACAGAGCCTTTTTCTCTTACAGAATGTGAAAACAGGAAAATCTCATGCAATTATGTAATTATAACCTTGTCAGTACAGCTATCATTAAGTGCTATGCAATTTAAAACCTGTAAAATAAACTGCCATGAGGTATTGTATCTCCTTAGTCCTGATCAATAGAACTTACCCACTTACTGCAAATTCTAACTAGTAAAAGAGCTGTTAAATCACATTGTCTTTCATTGTACTTTTTTGTCTTTAATAGGAAAAAGTAGAATATGCCTTCCTGATAATTTTTACAGTTGAAACATTTTTGAAGATTATAGCCTATGGATTATTATTACACCCCAACGCGTATGTCAGAAATGGATGGAATTTATTGGATTTTGTAATAGTAGTAGTAGGGTAAGTAGCTTATCCTTCATTATACAAAGATGTAAAATCTTCTTTACAGTGAGGTAGGTACAGGTCTGTTTGTCTGTAATGGCCTATACTTGATTTCTATTCCTTTGGAGTAAAAGAATGAACTGATATGAGTGAAAAATTCAAAACAAAGTCCTAAAAATTCTCAATGCTATCTGTGGCTGCAGGCTGTGTTGCACAATCAGCTTTATAGTAAAACTTCCCAGGGAATTCTGAGTTCTGCCAAAAATTTTCCTTGGTGGTTGTCTTGCAGAATCTTTTCCATCTGATTTTTTTCCAAGGTGAACTCCTGATGTCTTTCCAGGTGATAAAGGTTGATCTGTTTAGGTCCATACATTGTTATGTCGTTTATTCATTTATCCCTATACTGTGGTTATGTGGAGTTCATCTATTCTACAAAGACCTCTGGAAGAACCCACATGTTTCGAAGTGGAGGAGAGTGATCAGGGGAGACAGTTAACTGAGTCATTCTTTGACCTTCCCAAAGTCTGAGGAAAATTAGACATTTAAGTACTTTCCTTTGGGGTGCTGCACATCAGGCCTGCATTGGCTTGCCTGGGGGAGAATGTATGTTAAAAATGTTTGGGGTTTTTTTAACCCTGTGCACCTTGCTGTACCAGGAAACCCTGGACAGTTTGTTCTGCTCCTCAGAGGAGGGACTGCTTGGGCCTTATGCAGGTTACAGAAGAGCGGAGAGTGGAACATCCCACATTTACATTATACACCTGCTTATGATAAATAACACGTCTGGCTTTTTTGTCAGCAACTTCATGTCAACGGTTGTGCTAGTTCATTAGAAGATCCTACCTTCAGCTATCTGGGGAATTAATCTTGAGGCATATATTCCCCAATTCCCTAAATATGGAGGAGATCATATTGGAAAAAAAGGAATTGCCAGTACTGTAAATTTTGTTTGCTGAAAACATTTATTGATATAGCACATGAAGAACACTATCCACATATAACTTTGTATGTTGTGGCTGGCTTGCAAAGAAGACCTTGGCATGCAGTGTGCAATTCTAATTTCATTTTTAAGTTCAAACTGTATCAAGGGTTGCCTGTAATTGAAAAGGCCCAGAAATTAGAGTGCGTGCTGCTCTTAACTCACATCATTACATTAAGGGAAAAGAAAAAGATGCAAAGCAAAGGAATTTGTAGTAAAGCATTATTAAATTTGGGTAAGTATTATGAACGTATGAATATCCAATTCATAACTATTTGATTCTGAGATGGTAAATGTTACTGAGAAGATTGTATTTGGGCCAGTTGCTTGGCATTTAGGTAGTTTTGGTCCAGGACTAAAATTTGTATATAAATAGATCCTTCATCAGGTCAGGTCATTCTCAACAGATTGGCCTCTGTGCCTGAAGGGGAAGCTTGGTGGGCAGGTGTGGAGACTATCACACATAAGAGCTCTATTCTCTTGCCAGGCCATCACTTGAATAGACCTATTCCCTCTTGTCAAGTGACCATGGAGTTACAGTAACCCTGGAGCAGTCTAATTACCATGACCTCTATCTTTGGCTGTGTCCTAAATACATGATAACTAAAAAATTTTCCATTAACTCATAAAACACTCATTATTGGAGGCTAAATCTAGTTAGGTCAAATGCTCACAGTGAATCCAAGGAAAACACGAAGAAAAAAGGACTACGTCTTATCAAATACCTAAAATATCACACTAAGATTTAAATCCTAGCTCAAAACCAAAAGTTTTGGAATATGAACTATTGTGTAGGTTATCATCAGTCTACCTGGAAGACCAGGTGGACCCTTCATAACATGTCAGGCACTGACAAAACTGTGAGCAATGTTTTTGTTCTTGCACTCTGTGAACAATATTTTTGTTTCTTCTTTTAAGAAGAATACAATCCACATAAGCAAGTAAGCAAGCATGAGTCCATTTATTTAATTAATACTTAAAAGCCCAGTGAAAAATTGACTTTCATATATAACCCAAGGTGGGTATGGAATCACTTCTGGATCTGATTTTATTTGACTAGTTTCATTGTGAAATTTAATTAGGTATTTTAATAGCTTTGAAAGAGCTGCCATGATGTCCTATATTGACTGTATTAGATGAAATTTGCTTCATGTGCTTTCTCAGCAGAAACTGTAGCAGTTCAAATACATAAATCTTAATTATACCAAAAGAAGTTTCTACTAGCAAAAGGGAAGCATGTATAGAGACTTTTTTCCACAAGATCAAATTTGGCATTTAAACTTCAGTAAACTGTACGGGAAAATAAATGTCAATTGTAAAAGTAATAAAGGAGGTCAATGGTTTTATACCTAAATGGCTTTATAGGATAGGCATAAAATGACAGAGCAGTAGACATAGCTGTGAATGTGATGTTTTCTCCTGTCTTTTTTACTTCTCTCTGAAACCAGCCAGAGTATGAATTACTTTCAGAGCGGTCTACTACTTGCCTGCATGCTATGCCACATAATTTCCATTGATTTCTATGAAAGAATAAGGTCCTGGTAGAGAAAGCTTTCATAGCACCTTCCTATCCCTGTAGCCCTTTAATTTTCTGAATGATGTATGGGCTGACAGGCTGAAAACAGCTTCTCTTAATTTGGGACTTGATTCAGAAGTCTGTTTAATCATGTCTGCCTTTAGAGCATGAATAGTCACTCTGAAATCATTGAGATGGCTCATTTTCGTAGAATTATGCTTCTGTTAAATAATAGGGCTGAATCAGGACCTGAAATATTAAATGTCTGGATTTCTATGCTTATAGCAGTATCTAGGTTGCTAGTGTTCATTCTGAGATCTGTAGTCTTTGTGGCTGGGTTTCACTCTGGAGGGGAATGAAGCAGAATAGGGATGGGTATTGACTGATACAGTTGCTTACTGGGGGAAGAGAAAGTCTTCAATATCCTATTTGGGGCAACCTGTTAAATATTACATGATTTCTAGCAACTATCCATCATGACAGAGTTGTGAACCAGAGCTGTGAAAACTTTTCTTGACAAAACCAAAAACCTGCACATTTCAGGAGTCCTTTACCAGTGTGAAACATTTCAGGATTACAAAACTCTATTGACTTGATAATCCTTTCAGGAGAAGTTCAGTTTTGCAACTACTGAACGACAGACTCTGTGCAAAGGAAAATATAGTTTGTATGGTCTAGCCACAGTCTAGAAAACCATGCATCTGTAATGCAGGGCCAAACTAAAATAAACCTAAGGTTACTTTGCACTTCAACCGCTTCCATCACTTCAAATTGCTGCTAGAAGTGGGAAAGAAAAATAAAACTCTTGTCTTCCAAACTGTTCTAATGACTGACTAGCTTGTTTCTGCAGTGAAGAAATACAATATAATAAATGAGTCATCTGGGAATATTTTTATCCTCAAAGATACTATGTGTGAGAAATAAATCTTTTTGGTGTTATTAAATGTTGGACTCTAATTATTTTTTTCATATATTCAGTTTTTGCTGACTGTATTTAGAATATTGAACTGCAGTGTCACTTGGAGTTCATATATTCCATCAAAATTAAAACAGATGGTTTCTTGTGATTGTCTATTTCATGTTCTAAAGAGAAGACTAATTCTCCAAACCTTACAGCTAAAACATTTGAACAAAGAAGTGGCAAAGTAGCTTCATTTATTTAAAAATAGCAGATTGTATATACAAGCAGAATGCTAATTTATTGGATACTGTGTGATCATTGCTCTCTGGAGGGATTAGAAACTCTTGCACTTAATAAGTCTTCCTGTCATGATTTAATGTGTAAATATACCTCTCATTTTGACAGCTGAACAGCTTTTCAGAATTATCTGCAGTTCAAGTAATTTCCTAATACCTTTGATTGTATGGTAAATGGATAGTGATGACCTTACCCTTTATCTCATTTTCTAGATTATTTAGTGTAATATTGGAACAATTAACCAAAGAAACAGAAGGTGGCAGCCACTCAGGTGGCAAACCTGGTGGCTTTGATGTCAAAGCCCTAAGAGCCTTTCGTGTATTGCGACCTCTCCGGCTTGTATCAGGAGTGCCCAGTAAGCTCTCTTCTGTTTAATTCCATTGGAATGAATACTGTAACTGATCCGATTATTTGACTTTTTCTTGTTCCAGACACTAACAGAAATGAGATAATATAAAGTTGATTTTTTGTTATCTGGTTATGTGTATAAAGTGAGTTTTGAGATGTATGATACCCTGTTTCAAGTTGAAAAAAGGATTGTGAATTAATTCAGTGTATGATCATCTTACACAGTTCAATAAGCAGACAGGGAATACACTTCCTTTTTAGAAGCTTTATATAAAAGTAAATTACATGTTAAAATACAAATACACTAGAAAAAAAAAATTCAGATTTTTTTTTTATTCCAAAACCCTGCAGATCTGAAAGTGTAGGTGGTCCTAAAATAGTTTATATGTTGGTAAGTGTATGCCAAAGCACATTACACATTTCATATTTCCTGCCCCCTCTAGTGCACATGAATGCCTTCTGTTTATCTCAGTAGAGCTAACAGATAAATTAGGAAACTTAAAAAGTAGAACGGTATTATTTAAAGAAAACAATTGAATTTTCTGATAATCTTTCCTATTTTCTTTTAATAAATTATTAATTACTGAAGCTATTTGGGCTGAATAAGAGGTTCATGGCTTACAATTCAGCTCTTTCCAAGGCATTTAAAAGAAGAATCCTAATGCTGTGTTTATTATATCATAGTCTGTTACATGGAAATGATCGTGATGGTATATATTTAGCAAAAGAACTTAAGTGAAGAAAGAAGCAATCTTAGGAAATGTCAGAAAGGAAGTCTATTAAAATAAAAATGAGCCATATTTTGTTCTCATTGGTACCGTGGCAGCTTCATTACTCTGGGATTTACTTCTGGTAAGACCAAAATTTGCCTAATGTTTAATTAAGGAGTAAAGAAAAGAAAAATGAGGTACTTCTGAAAGTGGTGTGAGGGATAAATGCTGAAAAAGTAAGTTTGTTCAGAGTAAAAATGTGTTTTCCCAGGTAACTATCTCACCAGACCAAAAATACAGTTCCACAATTGGCCGAGAGTACATTTTCTCAGGACTTGCCACGAAGTTGTGGTTGTAGCACAGAACTTTTTAAAGGTCATATAAAATGACCTACAGCCACACATTGACTACATGCCCTTTCTTTCTAAAAAACCATAAATTCTTGTGACATGTTTCAAGCATTGACTTCTATGGCATAACCTTTATTAACAGAGGAAATAATTAGACTTTGACACAACGGTTTAGATTCTTATGAAGTATTTTATGTTACAGGAACATTTTGTGGCTCTAAACTTGTTTAGAACTGATTCACTCTGCATGCCTGTTAATTTCTACCAATGTGTAATTGTAGAAAATTCGGTAAGGCAAGGCATACAAGTCTGGTTCATATCTTGTATTCTCTTTTTTTCTTTTAGGTTTACAAGTTGTCCTGAACTCCATTATAAAAGCCATGGTCCCCCTCCTCCATATTGCCCTTTTGGTATTGTTTGTAATCATAATCTATGCTATTATAGGATTGGAACTTTTTATTGGAAAAATGCACAAATCTTGTTTTCTTATTGATTCAGGTAAGGTAGTGAAACTGGTAAGTCATGAAACTGTTGACTAAAATAAGGGATTAATTCTGTTTTCTTTCAAGTCTGTGGGATTTCAGTTTGAAGTAGAACAGGGACCCAAGCCCTAAAACTGTTGTAACCCCAGTTTTCACTGTGGTTCGTAATTTTAGGAAGAGTGCATTAAATTTAAAAAACAACAACAACAACAATGCAAACTAGTTAGAGATTAGAAAATGCTCTGAATAGGTTTTCATTTCTGAAATGTGTAATTGAAATGTCAGTAGTGAAAATAGTAAGGATGACTGTCCAGAAGGAACAACTCAATAGTTTTTTCTAATCTCTAATTACTGAAGAGCTAACTAGTCCTATTCTAGGGAAGATATACTTTCCTGAGTTCGCAGTCGGGCAGTATCTCTCCTTCAAGATTGTGGCAGTGTGGTAAGAAGTGCAGTTCTGAAATGAGTAATGAAAGAAAACAGTGATCCTCTGTCCAGGTGAAATGATGAAATGAAAGTGGTTGTTATGGGAGAATTTTGAAGGAGTGAAACATCGTGAGGGAGTATCTGATGGCTAAGGGTACATTTCTGTCAGCTAAGTAATGAAATAGACTATATGTAGGAATTAGTCCAGACCTGTTTCCTTGGTGGTCCGTATGTTAGTATGAAGTGGCATGAAGTGGAGAAACAGCAATGACGAGGGAAAAAAAAAAAAATTAGCATGGGGAGATTCTGAAGAGATATGTTGTATTATTACATGCTTCTTTCCACTGCTTAATTACTCGAGCTCTTTTATACATTCAGTTTTGATTAGCCTATTTTAAGGCTGTAAGGCCCAGATGTGAGAGACACTAAAAGTTCCGAAGCTCCCACAGGTTGCCTTTCTCAGCATTTCTCAGGTTGATATCTGGATTTACCTTCCAACAGGGCTGATATTTCTTTATGCAAAGAGTTAACTCACAAAAATTTGAGAACTGAAAGTTCTGATTTTCTTTTTGTCAATTTTCAGATATACTAGTTGAAGAAGATCCAGCACCTTGTGCATTCTCAGGGAATGGACGTCAGTGTGTCATGAATGGCACTGAATGTAAGGGTGGATGGGTTGGACCAAATGGAGGCATAACCAACTTCGATAATTTTGCATTTGCGATGTTGACTGTGTTCCAGTGTATAACCATGGAAGGATGGACTGATGTGTTATACTGGGTAAGTTCATAAGTCACTGAGCTTTGTTTACTTTTAAACAAGCTTCAATGTTCAAGTGAGAGATAAGCTGTGTTTTACAATACCGTCAGTGGGAAATCTTGGTGAGTTTTGCAGGAGATGAGCTCAGCTGCATACTTTTTCCAGTCACAGCATGGTACTGGACTCCTCAGGCTAAAAGGACATTTTAGAAACAAATTTATTCATTGCTTATTTGAGGGGGTTTTTGCCTATTCCATTTGGATGAATGTAATGCTACATTTATGTCCTTTGGACTAGCATTTTTTTGTGCAAGCCTACAGTTCTTAAGTATGTCTCTTCTGATTAAGCTTAAAAGCTCTCTTTTTGCAGTATTTCTGCAAAATATTTCACAATATTAACATAAATTAGAACAAAGCAAGCTCTCAACTGTCATTGCTTGCGTGGGGACTGCAAACTGTTTGTTAACTGTTCAGAAACAACAAATCGCAAGAGCTGTGAGCCTGACATTGTCTCCATAGAAGCAGCAAAAGGTATTAAGAAAACTAACTGTGTAAGTCCCCACCTTTAAAAGCTACTCTAGCATCGGGTATGGAACCTCCACAATCTTTACAATATAAACAGACAGCTGGACATGGACTGGAAAACTGAAGATATATTTAGTCCTGATTTTACAAATGAGAACGGAGGAAGAAGAACACAGATTTTTAAAGGACTAGGGTCACCTAAATATACAGGTAGACATTTCTCTGCCTAACCTCATTCCAGTCTAAGGACATTACATTATTTTGTGAATCTTTAAGCACCTAAGTATCTGATGTGAGTAATTTGTCCAAGGTCATTCAAGAAGTCTGTGACAGAACCTACCTACCGTAGGTGCTGAAAATCAATGAGAATATTCTGTACTACTTGCTACTCAGCAGTAAGTCTTTGCAGCAATTAGGACCTTATAACACACACAATTCTAACAGTTCAAATATTGGAAAATATTTATGAAAGAAGAAAATGATTACTAGTAAGGATCACTATTAGCAAGCTGTTAAAAATGGATGAGCTATCTCAAAATATATCTCACTGGAACTATACTCTAGGTCATGTTGCTCACAGCAGCTCACATTTTGAATTTCTTTAAGTTTGGCCAAGTGGGACTATTTATTAATAGCACATCTGTTGTGGAGTATTGGATACAAATAAGGATGTAGTATTACCCAGTGAATTAACACTTAATTTCATGTGGTGATTTGTTGCAAATCAAGGTGAAATATGCTGTTGCTAAAAAATATAATACCAGAGTGTAGTCTCAGATAAAATCTGTGGTACTAGAATATAGAATATGGAGGTGTTTTTAAGATAATGTCACTGTTAAAGATGGTAAACTGGCATTCTTTTAGGATTGAAAGACAAAAAAATTTGGCAAAATATGAATCTCTGCTTCCATTGTCTGTTATCAGGGATACAAAATTGGCTATAAACATGCAAACCTTCAATACTAAAGAGTCTAAAAATAATGCATAGCTACATATAGGCTAATGTATTGTTTCTCATAGTGTAGGTTTATCAACTCTTTGTGTTTTGCTCTCCAACTCTTCCTAATTTTCTCAAAGAGACTGTGTGAACGCAGAATTGGTATGTGCTTTATATGATTTGTGTTCATGATGATGACAGTTATTTTTATCCCTCCTGAAAGAAAAGGGAAGGTTTGCCATGATTCTCTAGAAAAAAAAATACACATTTAACATCTTTCAAGGCAAAAATATGCCCACATTTCGGTACCTGATAATTCTTCCAACTGTCACCATTTTTTTTCAAGAAAAATGAATGTAAAAACTTTGGGGAGTTACTGTATTTAGAATAGGATTGTTACAAAAGATATAGAAACAATTTAAGCTGAGTGGCTCGGTATTAAACATTTTTCCCCTAAGAATTAATGAGCTAATTGACCTGATGCTTTTTAAGAAACCATTGTAGAGTCTCCATTGACAGTACAAAAAAGAAAACCATTAAAATAGGATGCTGAATAGTGTCATGATCAGACAAATGCAAGGCATAAAAAAATTAAAAATTAAAAAAATTCAAAACTGCACACATGAGTTATCTATTTCTCTATAATGAGTTCCTGTTGTAGAAGATATTTACAGGTACACAGATGTCAGTTTTCATTTTATTACAAATGATACTGGGATTATTAGACAGAGAAGCAAATATTTATTGACCTAGTGAAATGCAATCAATGTCAGACATTCAAGTGGCTTTGGAATCTGTCTTAACTGATGTTTATATAATTAAATTATAGATCTGGATTATTTCTATCCGTAGACCAACAGATTTCCCATTGTCAAGCTGAAATTACTTGCTGAGGACAAGAGAAATGACAATTTGTATGTTTTAATTTTACCCCTGGATTAAGCTGAGGTAGATTTAGCTATTGCTAGCTAAAAAATTGGAAAAGATTTTGTTTTAATTGCAAATTGTGAAAACATTAGGGGTATACCAGATTGTAATAAAAATGTCCAAAGAATCCAAGGAAACCATTTTAGCTAGAGGTGCATGGGTTTTGTGGGTTGCTTTTTACTTAAAAATCTGTTGATGATACACAGACTGTTTATGTTTTGTATAGAACTCATTCAAATGCAACCAAAACCACAAATATTAGAAACTGCACAAAATTCTGATTTCCATTTGGTCACGGTGTGAACAGTAAAATTAACTATGTAGGCTTATCTCACTAGCAGGTGTAATCCGAGTGGGTGAAATACGTGCAATATTTTGGATCATGCTATGTGGCATTCTGTTAGCAAGAATGACAGCTGAAAATGACAGCTTCCAATAATGCTCACTAGCACAGCTTGTTATCACCTGGTCAACAACAGTAAACTTGGCTTAAAAATTCTCCAAGCATCAATAATGATTTTTCTCTTATGCATTTCTATTATAGATTGAGGGCTTGATCCTGCTACTGCTAGGCACCCTTCAGATCCTGGTGACTCACATGGACATCCTGCTGCTCACCAGTTTGCATCTGAATCCCATATGTCCTAATATTTTTTAGAGTGTCTTCATCTGGCTACTTTTCTCTCTGTAACTTACGTGTAACTCACTGGATAGCACGTATTACATGTTTCATCCACAAAAAATGTGACTCCTTAGTGCCAAATGCTAGACTTCACTATAGAGGTTAAGGGGTAGTGTCCTTGTTTTTACCAGCCAGTGCAGCATATGTGTTCCCAGATTGTGGGAGTTCCCAGTTTGTGGCTGCACATCTGTACGTCTTCTCCATTTATATCAGGACTGTGTTTATTCCCAGTCACAGTCCTTTCTGTTTGCTCTCTAGTCCTAGCTGAAGGCTTATGCTATTAGTTTTGGATCCCAGTGCAGTCCTTGTTATTGGCAAAGTGGCAGCCTCTGTGTGCCTCAGTTTTTAATGCTCTGTCTCACATTCTAAGGCTGAGAGCATGGTATTCTTTGCCTCATTTTCAGTTTATGCTAGCAAGCATTCAAGAATTACAAAATTTGAGTCTGCATTTGCATATCTGGCTCTAGATTTTTTTTTTCCATGTCTTTCAAACATCTAGATTTATAGTCTATTAATGGCAAACACGTATTTTATAAATTGCTTTTTATTTTTAGCTGTTTCACTTGATACGTAGGAGCACACATAATGAGCAGTGGTACTTGCCAGTAAAACCCCCAATTTTCCCATGAGTACCAAAATTATCATATTTAATTCTTCTTGTTTTCACCATAGTGAAGTTACCCTGAGTTACTACACTTGAATAATCTGTACTGGCACTACTGTAACTTGAATGAGAGATAGGCAGGGCCTCTGTGAAACAGAGTACTGTGTGATGGGTTGCCAGAACAGTTGTTTCAATGATGGAGCAACGGTATTAGTGGCTACTGAATTTTGCTAAGTCAATTTTATGGACAGACATTGCATTACTAGCTCAAATATTAACAGCTCCTCAGTTCTCTGACACCTAGCTAGCACTATTCAGATTGATCTTGGAGATTTTTGAGATTGAAGCACTCAAGCTGAAATTTCTGAATAATGGTACATTGATGTCTTATATGGTTTTGCCTATTAATACACCTACTGATATGTTAACAAGTATTCTTTCAAGGATTCATGTTTAAAATACACAATTCATTACCTGAAATGTCTAAGCAATTTAAAATATATCTAAAACTTGCATAAGGTTTAAGGAAAGGGGTGTCAGGTTTTTTTAATATACCCTTTACTAATATGTCAACTTCTTAAAACTGTGTCCTTTACTACTGTTAGATAGTAACATATGTTATCATCAAAGAAATACTTCATTCATAATTCCTCTGCTTTTTATAACAAAAGGAAGCGTGCACCTAGAAATCTGTTTCTTGCTTTAGAAATTAAGCTTTATATGCCCCAATATACTCCTTGAAGCATCTTAGAACATTTGAAGAAAACCAATCATTTCTGTAACACTGTCTGTTTAGGCTGCACTGCACTTTTGCATATGTCTACTATGCAAGTGTCTACACAGCCATTACATTAATGTTACTGGAAGTAACATATCAAGATAGAAAAGGCTGTATCAATATTTCTTTGAATGTGTTTCCATAACGAAGTACAAGAGCTGTGGCTTCCTCACTAGCTTTCCAGTAGTACAAGATGACTGTCTTTTATTGTGCGTAAACTAAAAGGTAGAAAATCATTATATGTTTGTTTTCTAACTGGATGAGAATTTGAAAGAATGATTATAACTCCCATATAAACCTATGCATAGAAAAGACAATAATTACAATAATAAAACAAAGCAGTCTATTGATTTTTCAGAATGTCAGTCAGATGATCAGGAACTCAGACAATCTTCTAATCATGTCACTTTGTAGAATGCTCCTAGTTCAAGAATCTTAAAAGGACAGCCTACTCAGAAGTATTATAAGGGGATATAATGTACTTGAAACCAGCTGATGTGGAGCCAAAGATTTTTCCTAAACACAAGCAAATATTTTGCAAATATATCTCACAAGACAACCCATTGGCTCAGACACAAAATGTATTATTAGTCCATAAACAAAAAGGTGCAAAGTATGTTTGAAGTATTATCAAAACTGTCATCAAAGTGCTGAGCAGGAATCTCTAAAAAATATTTCAAAAAATGTGACCAACAGTCAAATAAGCAATAATATTCTAGAACTTTGAATTGAATGATTTAATAAACCAATGGGAAACAACTACTTTGGGTGATTTAAGTCATATTAGTCGCATTACAGCTGCAGAAATGGAAGGCATGTGTTATTGCTTCCAAACAATACTTGTCAGCAATGAATTTCAGCTTACAGTCTGAGAGAAGTCAAAGGATGCTTGACAGCTTTTTTCCTTTTGTACATCAGCTGCAAATATTCGGCAAATGATGTTAAAAATTGTGAGGGAATATGCTAGAAAAATCTTAGAAAATATTTATTTCTGCCTTTGTCTGGTATGTACTAGAGATAGCTTAATGCTATTCTCTTAGCATCACTCAACACCACTCACAGGTCATCTAAGGGAGACTATTCAGTGAAACAAGGCAGCTCATCCCCAAAGGCATTGATGTGCTGGATGCACAGTGCACCCAGCCTTTGATGACTACATAGCCAGAAATTTAACACGTGATATTCAGCTGGGGAAAGAGTGATAGAAATTTTGGATAACAGTATTAATATACTGCATAAATCACACTTAAGAGCCAGAAATTGCAGGCAGGATTTTTTTAATTTGCATGTTAATTACTTGAATCCAATTTCATGTTAAAATCTAGCTTAACCCCCTCACCTTTTAGGTAATGATTTGGACTAATTACTTTTTTATATCCTCTAGATAGGAAAAGCTCCAAATCAACCAGTTTTAGATTGCAAAGAGACAAGACTTAAATTGCTGATAACTTAGAAACCTCAGAAGGAGAGAAAAGGGAATGATCAAATTCAGACTTGCAAACAGAGCTACCAAGCCAAGGAATATACATATTAAAAGTTTGAATTAGCATTGAAAGGTGTGATCATATAATAAAATTTTTTTCAAATTAGCATCTTAACACAAAGAACCCACCTGAGGAGGATTTTAAACTACCTCACAGGGAAATATCTTTCCCATGAACTGAACTTGATTTACTTGGACAAGATATCTAGTGTCTTAGTCTTAGCTGATGCTGACCTGTACTGCAGTCAAAGCATGGAACTAATTTCTTGTCATAGATCATTGCAAATACTGAAAAGAACATAGTATTTCTCCCCAGAAAGTTTAAATAAAATGGATAGAAACTGGATTAGAAGTAGGGTAGACTTTAGGTAGTGCTAAGAACTCCACTAGTTGAATAGCTAGAGTTTCTTCCAAAAACTTTGCCACAAGAAGTAAACAATCCTTTTAAAACCATCTAGTTCCCAGACTGTCCCAGGATAACAGTTTAGTAGATGCATTCAGATCTACCTTGAGTATTGGGGTTTTGTTAATTGTTTCTGCATAAACTAAGGGAACAATTTTACATCATCAATCCGAATAGTACATGCTATTATGCTTGCATTTTTTTGTATCCAGCATATGGGAAATGTTAAATACATCCAATTATTATATAGTGTTGTATGGTACATATATAGGTGGCATAGCAGATATGAAAAGAAAAAAGGTATTTAGTACATATCACCAAAGTGGATACTATTACTCTGTGCATTTTAATATTTAAAAATAAACACACTGTTCATCACATTAGTTAATTCATTTCAATAGTTGTTTGAGCCCTTAGATTTAATAAACCAAATCAGTACATAGATTTTATAAATTTCTTATGTGAAATTAGTTTGGGCAATATAGATAAATAGGTAGAAACACTAACAAATTGTTAATCCTAAATTAACATGCTGCAACCAATGAATGAATCAAACACTTCCATTTTGTTATACCTGGAATATAGAGTTTGTTAAACCTGGTAGAGTCCTCCCACAATCCAACAGAAAACCTTCTCTGGGTTACTACTTTGTAGAGGCAGTACTCTTAATTTTGTTATGGTAGTGTCTGTCTGCTCTGCAGATTCAACCTGGGATAGCTACCTGAAAAAGAGAAAATAATTTCTTAGCAGTCACATTTGACAGCTAGGCTTTCCTTGAACCAGTTATTTGACACCTCCACCCCTCCCCCGGTTAAAGACAGTAAGCTGATTAATGAAATGCCACCAACACTAATTAGCTAAAATACTTTAGTTTGCATCTAATGCTATCTGAATGGAAAACAAATTAAGACCTGCATCTAAACTTATTTCTAATCAACATTAGAAAAAAAAAAATTATAAGCAATCAGCTTTGAAGAATAAATGCTTTATTTGACTACCTAAATTATGCACTTCATTATCTAACGATGGATAAAAATAACAGAAGGTAGAAATTGAGGTCTGTTCAGATAGATCAAAGAAAATTAATAAAACTGAAGCAGTGTCTTACAAGTTGAGGTTTAATTTGAGACGGTCACTTATATGTGTCCTATATGCAACTTTATACCACAGTTTATGTACAGAAGATGGGGGCCAAATTTAGTGGTGATTAAGTAATTACGAGGCTCTCTAGGTACTGTAGCAATTTTTCAGTTCTCCAAGGGATATATTTCTCTTTAGCCTGTCTTAATGCCTGAGCCATGAAATTCTGATTTTCCAGCTGTTGCTGAGCTGAAATGCTTAACAAAGCAGTGGTCTCTGAGTTCACATCCCACCAGCATATCTCTTGGCTCATTTCTGTGTTGGCAGTACAACAAAGTTGAGTCTGGCCAACCAGGAGAATGTCAGGGAAATCCGTGCTTTAACTCTAGAACCCAGAGAAGACTGAAGATAAAATTGCATGCTTTTACAAACCAGCCTGGAGGCTGCTATGCTTCAAGCACAGCCTATTTTGAGTCAACTTTAAGTTAACTCCACTTCAGCCTAGAATATCACAGAACAGAACTTTTGAAGCTAGAAGGCTTTGAAAAGCTGTCTGGTATGCTCTAAAATGAGTAGAATAAGTAGCCTGTGATCTGAAGTTTTGTGAACCTACGTTGTATGCTTCGAAGAGTGCAGGATTAGTCCCATTTCACAAAATACTGATTCCTGAAGGATTTTTACACCTGTCAAGAGACTGAGTTTGTCAGTCTTAATAATTTTTAAGATGATTAGGTAGATTAAAGGTAGCAATAAATAAACCCACCAGTTATGTGTCTATTGGAAAGTTATAAAAGGAGGAAGGTAAAATTGAAACTAAGGGAGCTAAGAAACTTAAGAAATTACGTGAGTTTGAAACTTTGTGAAAAATAATTCAGAATAGGTTCATGCATCAGCTCATTATGTCTGTAATAGTACAAATGCAGAATTAGCATTTGTTATTGTTTGTAACAAATTATCATTTGTTACTGCATTGCTTGATCATTATCCCCAGTTAGAGCTTATATTGATACATACAAAGAGCTTGCAACAATTTTCAGTAAACCAGTACCAGGTGTACAGAAAAGTAAGATCTTGATCTGCATTCAATGACATATGGGGATTTTACTCAGTTACCACAGATAGGGATAAATGAGGCATTGCAATGATTCCTGATTGGTGTTTTAGATTGGAGTGTGCCGTCTTGCTGCTGTGTAATACTAATGGTTATGTCTGCTGTAAATTTGACTTCCTCCCTGTTTCACTTCAGAGTCTTGGTCTCTGATGATCTATACTGCATTGCAATGATAGCTGTGCTGTAGTTGGAGTCAACTAACAAGATAATTCACTCCAAATGCTGGATGAAGCAGTTTCAGACTGTACCAAGTTTGTCCTATCAGCTCAAGATAATTCTTCAAGACTTTGCAGACATATACTCACAAACATAGACATGTAAATGTAAAGAGCCAAATATACAATGAAAATTAATTATTCTCCACCAATTTAACTTGCATAGAGTAACTTGTCTCCAGATCTGGTAGCATCAACAAATGGGACCTTTTATAAGGGCTTTTGAACTGTTAGTTACTGTGTCACTCATGAAAGGGACAGGAAGAGCTTCAGAGTTCAGTTCAAAATTCTTTTCAAAGCTGTTTAAACATACAAATCTAATTTAACATCTGTATGAAAAGAGTGAAAATGCCAGAGCGTAGTCAAAAGTGGCATCTCTGGAGAATAAGCATTTTTAAACACTTATCTAACTGAGTAGTACAGGTCTACTGTTATGGTGAAACAGAATTATGTAATATGAAAAGTACTTTGTCCTTCATATCATCCATAGTCTCATCTGTCCTCTGGTTGACGTGATGGACAAACTAATTAGAACTGAAATCCAAACAGTAAGACTAGATCTGGAAAAAGGTACAAAGAAGGGCAAGAAGGATGGTACTTGGGGGTCTCTTTGCAGTAGGTGTTATGGATGCTAAAAGCTTAATGGAATCAAAAAGAGATGGGACAACTCCATTGAGAGCCATTAAATATGACACCTCCTTTGGTATAGGGCATCCCTGAGCCACAGAGGGTGGGAGTCTTGCAAGACTTTTTGCTGAGGATTTGAGATATCTCCTAGATTTCCTGGTATTACTTTAGCATAATTCAGGGGTTTTTATTGTTTATGTTTCTTAGTTGCAACTTCCAACGTATCTGGAATTTGTGTCTTTGTAACTCCTTATTCTGCACTTTGGGTGAGAAGTCAGTATTAATCCTTTCAACTCAAAATACCTTATTTCTGAGGATGGAGATTTTCTTGTGCTCATATATTAACCAAGCTCTGCCTCAATTTTTGATCAGAAGGCAAATTGACTCCTTTAATCTCTCTTTAACTGAAAGATATGGAAAATGCCACTTGACATGCATGAAATGAGCAGCAAAGTTTTCCAAAAGGAAAGGACTTCTTTTTATACTTTCATCTCTGGTATTAATTCAATCAGAAATATTACTTCATGAATGGAAATTACAATGCATTACTTTAATAGAGTTTAATTGTTTCTAGAATTAAATGGTAAAATTCTTGAGTAGACGCAGTTTTAGGCTGTTGCTTTTAGGGATTCAGTCTTAGATTAGTGCCAAGGTGTTCTACTAGATTAAGGGTTCCTGAGTTAGGAATGCTTTTGAATTTGTTCAGCATCTGCCCAAATCAAAACAGTTTTTGTAGCACTGTTTAGCTGCAGTTTCCAATTTTTACATCACAGGGCATTAGTCCTAGATAGATTAGCCTAAAACATCGGGCTTAAAATCAAACTGCATAAATGAGGAGAAATGTTTTTTCATATGTTACACACTATAAAGTGAATGAAGGAAATGCAAATTACAGTTGCCTGTGCTAATAGAGCCTTTATGACCAACCATGGAAATTTCAGCTTTGCTCCTGGGTTACTAAGTTAGCGCAATGCCTGGCTTCTTGAATATGTTCTCTTTATGAGCAAAAAGAGTGTATCAAGTTGGATTGCAGTGATTCCCAGAGCTCTTTTTTCTTAAAGTAAAAATTGCAAATACTAATCTTTCAGTTTTTTCAAAAAGATTTATAGTAGGAAAATGTTGGCATCAACACCAGATGAATTTATGCCTTCACTCTGAACTCTGGTGACTTGCAAACAACTGTTTGCTAATGGTATAGTTCAGTTAGATGCAAAATGCATTCATAGGTATTTGAAATTTAATCAAAATGTTCACTCTTATCAGCTCTTGTTAGAAAAACACTTTGCCTGTATCATATGAATCATTTCTATGAAGCAAACTCAATTCTAAAGTAATAAAATAATTATGAGTATGCATTTTAAAAAACCATTGAGTAAATTTTATTCCTAAACTTTAAGGCCAGATGCCTACAATTGAAAGAAGAAGCAAGGGGCAACATACACTGGGACAAAGCAGAAATTCAGTCTGGTTAATAGGGTTATAACACTATTATACAGGTTATATAACTATATACTATAGGTTATATACTATATTACTATATTACTACAGGTTATATACTATATAACACAGGTTAATAACACTAAGTACCTGAGTGTCTTCATTGTTAAGACTTCTCAAATGTAGGAGACTTGCTCTGAGGGAATGGGCATGGGTGATAAAAGAAAACCAAAAACCACAATTGATCTCCTTAGCATGGGCACCTGATGTGCTAAGTATTGATAAAAGTATTGCACAGGAGACTAAGTAGTTCAGTATAATGGTCAGCATTATGAAAGACTTTATTTTCCGTACGAATATGCTGTTGCAGAACTGAACTATGGAAACTTGGGATCTTTAATTTAAGGTAATGATCCCAGCCTTTCTGAATGGCTATAACACTTCTCCATTTTAATTTCTCCAAAATATAGTTTTATTGACATTAAAAGGAAAAAAATCTAAAGCAAATATATATTTTTCAGTTTTTCCTAGCAAGTCTAAGTAATTTTAAGTTACTTTTCAGTACCTCAGTTCAATTACTAAAGCATTTTAAAAGATGATACATAGAGAGATCATTTTAAAGGATGCATGAAGAAGTTGTGTAAAATAATCTTCTTTGGTTACTTAGGAAGTTTGTTTACTTTAGTTAGTATGAAGTGGCATTATTACAGATCACCATTGAAGAAAAGTGGCTATGGGCCTTAACCTGCAAAGACTTAATGCGTGTGCTTATATCTAACCGTCCGTAGGGCCACCTTGCAGAAACTGACATTATGATACATTTTAAAAAGGTAGAGGAAAAAATACAGTAAGTAGTACAGTTTGAAAAATGTTTGTTCCCTTGTTTAATATGTCTATTCCAACAGAGACATTAAGGACAGGAGTCAAACTTGGCTATCAATAGAGCTCAAAGCCTAATCACAAATTTCAGGTACAACAAACACAACAGCCTTCACGGAAGAGGAAAAAGGTTTGCCCAAAGATTGTTCTACAATACCATATCCAGTCTCAAATGCTCATGCAGTTTTTATTGTCTGCTGAATTTTCATGGCTAAAAAGGATCTTAAGAAGAATCTGATGCAAACTTGTCAGTATAAACAAAAAAGCCGGAATAATTCCTCTCCCACAAGAGACATTTCCAACAACTTCCAAGTCAGAATTATTTTTGTAACTCATCAAAATGTCTTTTTGTACCTGAATGCTACACACAAAAACAATTTCCCTGTGTTTTACAATATATCTTTTTCTGAATAGGCCTTTTTCTATTTCCATGGGTATGTTCCTTAAGTCCATCTTCTGATCAGTATAATGAGCTCGCTAAGAATAGACAGTGGAAAAGGTCTTTATAGAAGAGCTTGTATGAGTCTATAAAGAATGTATTTAAAGCTCAGTTACTTCAACCTTATTTAAAAAAAAAAAAATCAGCAACAACTTCTTAAACTTCATTTAGCCTTGATCTTGATATAGTTTTTGTTCACAAGTGTTTCTGGAATATTTCCATGTTTCCACTATGTTTCTAAAATTTGATTTCAATTTTTCATTTTCCTAAAATTGTGTTCATGTTTTTACACAAATTCATTCTCATTTATTTTTTAATTAATTTAAAATGTCTGACTGCATCCAACTGTAGTATTCCAGGAAAAAAATATTGAAATTCCATGTTACAGAAAAAATAATACTGCTTGTACTGTTGAGAATACATATTACTGTTTATTTTCTCAAAGGATAATTTATGTAGCTAGGATATATATGAACTAAAAATCCTGATATTTCAATATACTTTATAAGCATAATTTTAATTAGTGAGATCTGAAATTTAATTCATGTTCTAGGTATTAAAGAACAGAACTGTTGCAGTGCTGCATTTACATTTGATAATATTTTTGATCTGAATGCTAGGTTCACTCAGTATTTTGTTTCAGAGTATGTATTAGAAGTGCAAAGTGAATGTGGCCAGTGCCTTCTTTCTTGTATTATTGTTCTTTGAATACTGAAAGAATGCATAGAATGCTCTCTCACCTGAATGATTAAATTCTCTTTTTCTCTGACTCTTCATTGCTATTATTATAGTGATCTACTCTATAAGATCATCTTATTTCTTGCAGATGAATGATGCTATGGGATTTGAATTGCCATGGGTGTATTTTGTCAGTCTCGTCATCTTTGGGTCATTTTTCGTACTAAATCTTGTTCTTGGTGTATTGAGCGGGTAAGCATACACCTTTTTCATCATGAAGGCAGAGTCCTGAATTCAGTTGCCATGAACACAGAGGTTATCTTATACAGGTGAGAATTCAGTTGTGATGACATCTTTCAATAAACTTCTATTTCTTCCTCCTCTAATTAGAACAGAAACAGTTTTCTGTAGCTATCATATAAATAACATACAAATACCAAAATCAGAGTTTAGACGTACCAGTATATATTGTTCATGTCCATGCTTGTGGAAAAATTATAAAAAGGACTAATAATTCTCCTGCACTTATTTAAATGTTATTTTAATTCATCTTCTAAGGCATCACATGTACAACATAATTTGGGTAAGTAAAGAAATTAAACAAATCTTCATTGATTTTGGGTTTGTTTTTTTTTTTTAAGAACTGAATAAGCCATAAACTTTCAGTGTTGAAACCTACGTGATCTGGCAGCTGCAAAAAGGACTCTGCTGTTTAATGAATGACTGAATCGTAACTTATTTCCTTACATTTTACAGGTAAATGATGCAATAGGATGTGAATGGCCATGGATCTATTTTGTTAGTCTTATCATCCTTGGCTCATTTTTCGTACTTAACCTGGTTCTTGGTGTACTTAGTGGGTAAGCAGTTGAGTTAACATTGTGTATGCTGCTGCTACTTGTAAGATGGCCTCTGCATTTACTCAAGCTTCTCAGTGATGGCTTTTTGCATGCAGTTGAGATTCTTATGTCATCCTACCAGTGTTTGCTCTTTTGACTGAACTGTGTGATTCTAGTGCCTGTATCTGTCTGACATCACGTTCACCATGCTTGCCAAAAATATTCATTAAATGAGGCACTAATCTCCTTGTTCTATAATGTTCCAGCAGGGAGAAACGTTATTTTGCACAGAGATGGGTGGTGCACCTGTACAAATATTCTCCCCTATAGTTATAGAACAGTGTCCTTTTCTGAAAGCCCAACTTCTGCTTTTGTTCAAATATCCATAAAGTAATTGAAATGTTATTTGTGTTTACCAGTCACATTGCAAAATATTTTTAATGGGTGCTTCAAGATCTGACTTACAGAAAGAGTATGACTAGCTTACCTTGACACAAAGTGTTTAGTGCTTCCTGTATTGTAGAGCTATGTACTGTGTACTGCTGTGACAACCTGCACCAGCAAGCTGATATATTTATCAATAATCAAGTATCAATTTAATATACTTGTCAGTGGGAGGTTGTCACAGGTTTTTGTTGGTTTGTGTACTCCAGACTCCAGCCAAGAACTGGTGTCAGTTGTAGCTGTATAATGTGATTTAAAACTGTAGTTTATGGCAAAAGTTTGCAAGGTTTTCTTCTTACAGAGCCCCTTACTGAGGTTACAACTCCACTTCCTTTGCCATTTCCTGGTTTCTAACACACTTGAGCTTGGGAAACTCCAGTTTATGGTGAAGATATTTTCTGATAAATAAATAAAAGATCCTGCTAGCATTTGAATACTAAAAGAAAACTATTATAATTGTATGTGTTAGCTTTTAGTTATAGAAGAAATGATACTGTTCTGGCAATCTTAGGCAAGCTGTGCCATCTTTGTTAGCCAACAGAAAAAATTCTCTTGCATAGAAAGCAGCCTGACACTGTAGTTGATGGTGTCATCAGACTGCTGATTGTGTGCGCAGCCCTATTCATGGCTTTGCCATTTTATACATTAGATTTGAAAGGAATTATATTGCATTATTATATTCCTGGAAATCAGGCAATCAAACAAAACTTCCCGTTGATGATATGATAACTATGTTACAAGAGCATTTTTATCTGATGAGTAGTTTTACAATGTGTTTTTTAAAATCCTAAGTTGTTTATCTGTGTTAGATTACTGTTGCACACAGGAAACTAGGGAAAGCTTAGTTTTACCTTACTGTCAGAATCACTTTACAAAGCAGATGCTTAAAAGGAAAGAGATAGTGCTAAAAACACATCGCTGATTTTTACATTTAATCTCTTCCTTCCAAGACCTACCCTGTAAAGTCTGATTTATACAGTCATATTGGCTTTGTTTTGTTCAGGGACAAATGCGTCAATTGTTGCACAACTAAGGGCCTAGCTTTCATGTCACAGCCACGCTGGACAAAAAAAATAAGAAAGAGGAGGACAGATAAATGAGGGTAGTTGTGTAATTTATTTCTTCTTTTGTACTGTTACCTAACGTTGCTGTGTGACTAGACTTCCCACTGAAGTCAGTAGAAGATTAGGTTTTCGCAGTTCCTTTCCCTGGCCCTTAAGAAGGTCATAAGCAGCAATTAGTCTTCTTCCTGTTGTATGAAGGTGTCCTGTGGTAACAGTTAACTAAATATTCCTCTTTTCCCTTGCATAACTCGAATTGTTATTGTTTTCAGATTTTTATGTTTTTAAAAATACGTTGTGGGGAAAGTAATGTCAGACTTGGTATTTTGTTGCACATGTTCATTTCTTCTACTGAAGCCTTGGAAACTGAGAGACCCTCACAGCTAAGCTTTACATTTGATTTAATAAATTTAAAATGCTTTATAAGGTTTGCAACATTATGATATATATGATATTTGTTGGAATATGGAGTTGTTATTTAGCTGCTGCTACAATACAGGGGAAGAGGTGTGCCCTTGTCCTTGGGTTCCATTCTGCAGACAAGAAATCACCACTGATTTCTAGGTATTGCTTCATCCGTAGAGCTCTAATGCTCTTCAGAACCCTTGCCGGCTTGCCTTCGATTTCCAGCGAACAGAGAAGGCAGTGCCAAGTGTGATGTGAACTCTCCTTAAATTCATAAATTTGTTCATTCCTAAATTTATTTTCTGCCATAGTGTTACCTAACTGCAGTGTCACTTGAGTGCTCAGGGTGCTTGAAGAATTGTTTGAATCCATGTTTGCCCTAAAGATGTGAAAGGGCCTTCCTAACACTCCAGTTTTTTGTTTTCTATGCTGAAGAAAATGCTACTAGTGAACTGAGACATGTGGTGTATGAATATCACCAATGATTGACATTGAGAGCGGAAGGAGAAAGGAAAAGAGAGTATTCCTAAAAGATACCTATCATACCAAACTAATGTTTGGCACATACGTGAAGGAAATGTCCTGGCATACTTGTTTGAAACTCTGACAAGGGCCAGTGTGGAATACTGTTACACTGATTTGTTCTGATCACTAAATGCCATCTGTATATAAATAATAAATATTTTTCACATATTTTCTATTTAGACCTACTTGCATAAATTCAGTGGGTAAAAATGATGTACTACTAAAATCCTATAGATGTGTTTGTATTCCTTAGTAGAAAGCTAATATTTTTCATTCTGAGCCAGGCATTCAATATGTAACACATGCATTCTTTGTTTTTTATTTAAGAGTTATTAGCTTTTACGTTTTATGCTCTTCAAACCATAGCATGAAACTTGGTTTATAATAAATCTACAAAGAGAGTTAAATTTTACTAAACCAATCAAACTTCAAGATGTAAAAATTAGGCCAACTTACTTGAAAAGCATGGCTTTGCATACAGATTTTGAAAGTGGAATCTGAATGCCTAACACACCTTTTCTGTATGAAAGTGTTACGTCCTGTAATATCAAGTTATGCTGTGTACATTTAAATCTGCTGTTTTTATCTGTTTGTGGTTTTAAAACATTCATTCTCTTTGCGCTCCTTTGTTACTCTGTGACCATCTGCCCGTTTGTATTTCTGTAATGCCTCTTGTGCACTGCATGTTTGATGTATTTAGATACAATACAAATGGATGAGAATGATGATTTGGGAGATCTTTTGTTTTACGTCTAGCCATTTCTGAAGGTGAGTGTTTCCTGGTGATCCATATCAGTTTTTTCTGCTGAAGGTGACATTCTTAAAAATAGAGTTCATATTTTTAATAGCATATGTGTAGGTTAATAAAATAATGTGTGTGTGGAATCTGCATGTGGTAAATATTTTAATTTCTGCATGGAAGCTGACTGTGGAGATTTCTTTTTCTAAATATTCCCTTGAATAACAAGGATGGAGAGAATTCATAGGCTTGAGGTAATTCAGCTTTTTCAAAATACTCTATTTTTTACTCTGTATTAGACACTGGTATTATTCACATTCTCAAAGTGAATTCTCAATTGAAAAGCTATTTGAGTTTGCAGGACTCTACAGGAAAAGGGATTGTGAGATAAACACCTCTAGAGCAGCTCTAGTAAAGGCCTCTACAAAGAGCTCCAGAAAGAGGGCTATGGGAAAGGGCTCCAGAACATGCTTTAAATCCATCTCCAATAAATGGCTGGGCAGTTGAACCTTAGACCCAGCTCTGGAAAAGACCTCAAGAAATGGCTCTAGTCCCACTCTGGAAAGGGGCTCTAAAATTGGCCTAAGATCTACTTCTGGAAAGTACTCTAGAAATGGCTCTACAGCAAACTATAGATGTGGCTCTAGGAAAGGGCCATCTAGCCATCTAGTGATGGCTCTTGGTCCAACGTCAACAGAGGGCTCTGAAGAAGGCTGTAACTCTGGCCTGAGAACAGACTTGACAAACAGGTCCTCCCTAAACATATTAGAAAAAACTGGCTCTAGATCCAGCTCCAGAAATGTGTTTGGAAGTGTGGTTCAAAACATGTGCATGTTGGTAATTTCTTTCAGCACAGTGAATTTCTTAGGACTCTAGCTGGACACCTGGAACTGTCAGCTGATCTTTCACAAGAAGACTGCATTTTTTAATTCTTTCAATATTTGGAAATACAGAGCAAAATGCTTGCAGCTCTGGAAAGCTGTCATAGATGTATTCAGATGTCTTTGCATTTTCATTGTCTTGGGCTTGTCTGCATTTTGCTCATTCACATTACAAATTTAAAGCTGTATATGGCTCCGAATAATTGTTTTAGCTCCTAGAAATCGCAGGGTGATTGTCATGGTCACACTCTATTTTGATTGCTATGTCTTTTGAGCCAGCAGCGGGGAGTGGGCTCAGTCTGTAAGACAGAGCACCTTTTTTTCCTTTGTAAAAATTCCTCTGGTTATGATGAAAGGATTAGGCAGTGCATCTTTGGGGCAACTTCACATGTGATGGAATGGCACAGAAATTGCCACTGAGGAGCTGCCCAGCAATTCTAGCTCTGTGAAGGGTTGTGGACTGCTTCAGGAGCCTGCTTTTACATGTAGCTTTGGTTACATACAGTGTGCGTAACAGGCATAAACTGGACCTGTGTTCTCCAAAGTCACGAAGTACTAGGCACAGAAATTGGGAGCTGAGGACAGGCCTCCTCCAAATATTCCAGGATGAAAGACCAGAGCATATCATGACTATTGGTGCAAGAGACAGTGAGCTGAAATTAGAAAGTTAAGTTAGAAATTATAAAGTTAAGGTTATCAGAAAGTTAACAAATAAAGCTAAAACTTCAAAATGTAAGGGAGTTGAGAGATACTCATCCACCCTGAAAGTACCTTTAAAAGTGTCTTGAAAGTTAAAATAAATATGCTAGTAATTCAGCATGCATTAAACTGTTTTACTATGAACAGAGAAAATAATAAATTATAAAACTTCATAACTTATTTATCAAGAGGCATGGCTTTTAATGCATTATAATCTATTCCTCAAGATACTCCTTATCATTAGGGGACGGTTTCCACTGATGGCATTTTCTGCTCAAGGCGTTAATATTTCTTTGGGTAGCCATGGGAACAAATAAGACCTTTCAAACACACTTTAGTAAATCTCTGTAAGTTGAATTTATTGCCTTGCTAAAGGACACCAAAGCATAAGCTTTGACATGTCCTTACATACATCCTCCTACATGCAAGTCTTGCAGGTTACTAAGAGAATATTAATTTTTTCCATTTCTTTCCCACAGTATTATTTGCAATGTATGTACATAATGATTCTAAAAGCTAAGGGTACGTACTCATCTTTGCTAATCTCACGGCAATATCTGTCAATTAATGTCATATAAAATATGTTGGCACAGATAAGCTTATCCACCTAAGGACTGTTATCTACAGTATCTATGGAAAAATCGTAGAAAAAGGCATTTGAATAATAATGCACCAAATAGAAAACGGCAATGAACTGTCATCCATAGTCTGTCAGCAAAAGGGAAGTGAACTGGTTTTGACAGTGTTCCTTTTCACAGCAGAGGGAAGGCTTAGTAAAAAAAAATAATGTTATGGATAAAAATTTAACTCCCTCACATAGATAAACACAATATACATTCAAAAAGAGGAGAGGGACTTCAGCTCTAGATCTCAGCAGGTTATAAGCTAAAGCAGGTTCTTTTGACTGCTGTGTGGCTGGTAAAAATAAAACTCAAACACAAATAGATACAAAACAAGGAAATATTATCCTTGCTAGATTAATTGAATATACTAACAATAAATAATCAGCAAATACTTTCAGCTGTATACAGCAGTAACTCTAACCAACTGCTGTAGACAGAGACCACTAAAGTCAATGGGAGTAGTTCAGTACTCTCGAATGAGAGCTTGAAGGGAACTGATGTTATTTCAGTCCTGTTTGAACTTATCACACGAAGGCTTCTTGGGGATTAGTCCTGTGAGATGCTTCTGATGAGCTCCTGACAGGTAACAAACCACATGAGTTTCAAAAACTGTGTTGACGGTGCACATCACGATGGTGGCGTGAATACGCTCTGGGGTATGGCCCTACCCTCAGTACTGCCAGTTCTTCCTCTAAGTAGTCCAGTGTGTCCTGAGCCAAACAGGTGTCTACTCAGGACAGAATGAGCATGTCTTAATATGCAGATATAACAACAGTTTGAAACATCAGATCTCAGTTTTGTTGCTCTATCAAATTGTTCCCTATCTTGCTGTTCCCACAGATGATCCCATTGCATTCATGTGCACTCTGGCACAATAATGCTATACAGGCCCTCTGGTGTGTACCAGAGGTTGTGCTGGAGCCATTGAATATACATTTTGTCAATTGCTAACGAACTATATAGAGATAACTATGGGTAGGTAATACCAATTTGAACTGGTATTACCAGAACCCAGTGCTCCTTGCTCAAGGAAAATTCCTGCTAGAATTTTTTTGTGCTGCAGAAATAATTCTACAGTGTTCGGCCTATGAGTTTTTATTATTTCTAAAAGAAGGGGTAACAATGATGTATACAAATCTCCAGTAATTAAAGATGCGATGTTACTTAACCTTTTCTATGTCTCTCTACATCTGTTATACATTACACCCAGCTGTGAGCCATTGTCCATGCTATCTGTACAGTTTAAGCAGTTTGAGTTCTCTGATTTCATTCTGCTAATTTGTTGGTTGGTATGGTTACCACTGCATGAAACCTCTTCTGCGAGTCTGGTGCCCAACACTGTACTCCTGTGAGTACATTTTTGTTGTTATGTGACTGTTCTCTGTGAATAAACCAGAGTCTAGGATGTCTGGGTGACAGTTCTGCATATAGCATTAGCATAACACTTTCCATGTACCAGACCCTGTGTGCAGTAAGTTGTATATTGCAGCAGATTAATTCTCTCTCTCACTGCGTTTGCAGTGGCACAAAAGGGCAGTAATATGACCAACGAAGAATTAGTGTCCTGGTTTATGCTTAGACATCGAAGGCAACTGTTTATTTCCTATCATCAATGCCTAGCAATGCACAGGAAATACAGCAACACTCATGTTGCTGCACAAGCCCCCTTATGACTGTCTAGCCTTTATCATGGAAGAACTTTCAGCTGATAGGAAGCCAGTATAGGTGTCTCCTTAGTTGTTATGTCCATGAATTACAGAGAGAAGGGAGAGTATAGCAGATACTCACATTTAAGAAAACTGTAGTCTTAGGATTTTTGGTTAATATGACCCTGCCTCAAATTAAGGTGTAAGAACCAGAGAGCTGTAATTGAGTCCCAGTAGGTACTCCCTGCTGCCACTTCCACACTGTTGCATCAAGCCATTCCCACCTGATGCATACCAGCAGGAGTTATTTCACTCTGTTGAAGAAAGAAAAATCTGGCATGAAAATGATTGCCCCAGATTATCGAAGCGTGAACTCAAAACCTGCATTTTATATGCTTCTGCCCCAACAACCATTGATGATTATGGTGGTGTGCCTAAACAGAGAATTGAGATCATCTTTCTGCAAGGAGACAAGGAATTTTTGGGCAATAGAAATAAAACTTGCATTTTATATAGTAGCTTAGTTATCACTAAAAATAAGTTAGATTATGTAGGCGAGTCTTCATATAATGCTTTATTTTGCAAGTAATGTCTCCTTTCTGCTGCAGGTGCAGTTGTGAAACCAAGTATTTACAGAGCTTAAGTCCACTTACCACAATTAATATGGCACTTCCTAAGCCTGTCAACTTCATAGGCTTCTGGACTGAGTACCGGGTTGATGACAGGGAGGCCGGTTCAGGCCATTAGCCTAACCACGTCAGGACCTATCCTGCCTACATAGCCAAAAGCTTTTTCTTCCTGCCCTAGACCCAGTCTGTGCTCTCCATAGCCATGAAATGCTGCACAAGCAGCTGTCTTAGTCTCCTTCCAGGAGATCAGCCAATGTCTCTCTATATATTTGTCTAAATATTCAAATAACTTGGCGTCTAGATGTCCTTGTCAGAAGCTTTAAAGAGCCAACATCTCTCCCTCATCTCACCGCCATCATCTTTTTCAAATAAATTATTGTTTCTTGGAAAAAGATGCTGTTCTCTGCTACCAGGAAGCTCATTACATTGCAATTCCATTTAATTCCACTTTCTTATTCATGGTATTTCAGTAAAAGGAGTATGTACGTATGTGTGTCTGAGGGATGTCACTTCATTGTGACTGTAATAGAAAAAAATACCATAGAGCCAGATACCTCCCTCTCCTAAAGAAAATGCAGTCTTCTCAGATGTTACACTTCCTTACAGTCAGGTTTTAAAAATAAAAGTTTTAAATATCATGGAAATTAAGCACCACTGCATCTCCCCCTACTGATAAATTGCAGCAGCATTTAACAAGACAATGTCTGACTTCTGTGCTGTATTAAAGGGAAAGTTCATAGTTAGCTGTCTATATAGAAAATGGCCTTAATTGTCTGTGTGCAGCCATTTTAATATAAAGCCAAAGTCAAAAGGTAGTTCAGTCATGGATGAAGTGCTGTTGAAAGTATCAGCCTTGCCAACTGTTTCATTTTTATATGGAGTGAAGTGAAAAATCATTTAACAACAGCAGCTTTCATTTTACTTTACCCGCATAGATCATATATTCTTCACCCTAACGAAAAACACCCGAAGGACTTAACTGGACAAAACATCAATGCTTAGTAAACGCTAGCAAGGCTTGTTACTTCTGATTTCATACTATGCCATGATAGCTCTTTTTTCAAAGATACTGCCTATGGAATGAGAGTCACGAGCACATTGCCTCAATCAGATGTAAAGCATGGTCTCTTTGATACTCTCTCTGAGAGAAGCTTAAACCCAGCATTCCATAAACCAAACAAATTCTTACAGGCTTGTGACATCTTCTGCCAAAATAATGAAATCTTTTTGGTTTGTTTTGTTTTTTTAAAAAGCAATTATCCCTCAGAGAGTTCTGTTGAGCACTCTCTCTTTCATGAGCATTTTTCTGAAGAGATGGCCTTTTGAAGGACCTCGTCCTTGGATGCTAGGTGAAGGATAGCAAATGCAAAGCAAGCACTGGCATTCTTCAGCTTCATTACAGTGCCATCAGATGGAACAGGATGATCTACACATGCCAAAGCAAATTTTTGTCGAATTAAGTCCTCAGCTATAAAAGGTGTAGTGCCTGCCTCTTAGTTTTTGCAACAGAAAGCTTTTTAGCTTCTGCAACATAACATTAAAAAAAAATACAAAATCTGTATGGTTGCATGTAAAGAGCTTAACTCTTAAATTTACTAATGTCAAAGCAGAAATTTAGCGTTTAGAAGATGTGTTTGAAGACTGCAAATAAAACAATAAAAATAAAAAAAACCTGGAGAGACTATATCTTTGCAATTCCAAATAAGTAATGTCTGTCACCGAACTGAAATATTATGTTGAAAAATTAAGAGCCTTTCTGTTATTCTGCTATATCTTGTTAGCAGGGCAACGCTGTACTGATAACTGCATTCACCTTGTTAAAGTATTTTGCAAATCTTACACTAATTTCCTAATATTTTTCCACTTGAAAAAGGGTATTATTGAGTGCTTTAATAAATTTCCCCTTGAGAGTGTATGTATTAGGGACTAATTTCAAGTGAAAGCTCACAACAAATAAAGGGGTTGCAAATTCATAATAAATGAAATTGCTATAGCCATTTTTTAGGTTTAATTTCAGCCCTGTTTTAAGATTAACAGTTTAGAAAAAGCTTAATTTTAAATACTGACTTGTTACATAGTTACAGTACAGTTCAAAAGTTGCTTGCCTACCCCTAATCATACATATTGGTACTCAGATAAATGGGAAAATGATCCTTCTAGTGAAGGGAGTTATGTGGTTGGAGCTGTGTATCATACCAAATGTTGTAATAATATTGGCATATGAAATGTCGTGATGCAAGAATTTAATTGATAATTCTCTTGAGTCATATATCATTAAGGGAACCATAGGTTCATGAGGTAATTCAGGTTGGAAGAGACCTCAGTAGTCCATTTTATCCAACCTCCTTCTCAAAGAGCATGACTTAATTATTTTAATTATCATTCCATGATAATTTAGGGATCAACCCAAATCACGAAGCTAAACTAGACAGACAGTCAAATACATTATCTTGAGACTGGGACAATAAGACAGAGGATTCAATTTATATAAAAGGATGCATTTCTGATCTGCGAGAACAGGATTTCTAGGTTCTGTTACAGAGAGCAAAAGGGCGAAACAACCAGATCTCAAATAGCACAGGTGCCTGTGCATGATGTAATTAAGAGAGAGCTCATTAGTGGAATTCTGTGAACCATGCACTGAAATAAGTGTGTTTGGACATGGCCAATAAACCGTGGCTGGAAGAGGAAGGGTTTTAGAACTGGCTGCCAGAATTTCCTTTTCACTGAAACTTATACTCATCTCTCTGAAATTACTTCATTACTGCAAGTCAATTTCTCTTTGTAGCCATTAGATAAAACTGATTTTAAAATCTCCATGGAAGAACACATAACTAAATGGGGGACACACACACACACACACACTCTTCCGATATGGGAAGAGTCAAAAATACTGCTTAATTTTCAATTAAATCATAAAAGCTCCCAAAGTTTTGATGTAATACGATAGGGATTTGTCATGACTTCTTTGCACCGCTCTCTTGTTTTCAAAGAAGCTCTCAAATCTTTGGTGTAGTTTATTCAGTTAATTTTCTATGTCAGTATGTTATTCTGCAATGTCAAGACCTAGGTCAAAATGCCTGGGAGTTTAACAATTGGTATTTTTTTCTGCTTTATCTGAATTTGGTAGAGAATTTTCCAAGGAAAGAGAAAAAGCCAAGGCCCGAGGGGACTTTCAGAAACTACGTGAAAAACAGCAGCTTGAAGAAGATCTGAAGGGCTATTTAGACTGGATTACACAGGCAGAAGACATTGACCCTGAGAATGATGAAGAGGTCGATGAAGAAGGCAAGCGGAACAGTACGTGTTCTTTACTCTGTACTACTTCTGCGTGGGACAGTTTGATTGCTTTTAAGGGTTTTACACTGGGGTGAATGCAGCCTATCTGATGTCGCTTTCTGATTTCTAGTTTGCAGAAGTGTTCGTTAGCAGAGCAATCATGTCCGTTAATATATTGGTAATTGGTCGTGGAAGATAATTCAGAATCTTACAACAAAATTCTGCTCTGAGCTGTCCATGTACAAATCGCTGTCTGCACTCAATCACTACTGAGACTTAAAAACTTTGCTTTATTTGTGTTCTGCAAAAAGTTAGTGTATACAAGCTGTGTGCCACTAAGTATCATCATAAATCCTTAGTCAAGAAGAATATGTGTTTACCTGTAGGTGCACGCAATAGAAATAATAATAATAAAAAAAGCTTTAAAATTATGGCCAAAACTGCAGTCCTGAAATAACCTTGTGCTAATAGTTAGGGTTTTTTTGAATTTTGAAGTAGGGAAATGACATTCTGGATCTTTCTTTCTGATATTCAAGAAAACTATATAAAATCTTTTTTACTAGACGTATTAACTGAGTGTGAAATAAATGAAATCTTGTGGGATTTTTGCTTGACACCAAGAAATATAATTATCACTTACAATGTATTTATTTGACAGTAGTGTATAGTGTATTATGGGGAAGGTAATCTATGCCGTAGTGGCCCTCTAGTGCTTCTGACCCAAATTCTAACATAAAGGAACAAGTTAGTTTCATGTTATTGCAACAACTGTAAAAGTTATAATCGATTTCTCTATGTCAGAAATTTGGAGTAACAGCAGTATTTTAATGCCATAATTTAGTAGAGGTTATTTTAGCATCTTAGCCATGTTTACATAGTAGTGGTTAAAATTTTCATGAGAACTTTTAGTGCTGTACGTAAATGAGAACATGGATTCGGGATGTTGTTTATGATTTAATACTAAATGTAAGACTGAAGTCCAAGTTTCAATATACATACTAATGCTAAATAGCACCTTATTATTCATCTGATGCTCTGGAAAGTCATGATATTTATTCATTTAGATACCATTGAGTATATATAAGAAAATGCATCTACAAGTGGTTTGTCAAAGGCAACTCAGAATATTATTTTCTGTATTGAAATAATACATTATTACTGTTCTTTTTCTTCTGGTGCTGCTAATTTATTGTGAACTGTTCTTTTAAACCATAGTACTTTTCAGAAGTAGGAACATAGTGAAAATTACCTGGTTTGATATTGAGGTATCTGTTTTTAAACTTATCTCTGTATTGCATGTAGTTAAGTTTTAAAAAAGCTTTATATTTTTGAGTTTCAGAATTTTATTAGTCCTTTAGTTTGCAATAAAAGCAGGGTGTGAATCTGTGTTACTGACTGGAAGAGAGCAAGACGATTTTATGAGAGGCTGGAAAGCAGCTTGTGGGTTGATGTTGCTGCCAGTGCCACCCAGAAAGGAATAATTTATGTCTATATGAAAATCTGTAGCACAAAGAGTTTTTGTCTAGAGCAGAGCAAAAAAGCCAGAGTTCATTATACTTGGTTGTTGCTACTAAAGTTGTGTGGAAGGAATACATAAACTGTGGGTTTGAGTACCAGTATAAGTCCTAAGACTGAGAAGTAAAAGATTGCACATTTTGTGGAGTAAATACACTTTGTACAAGACTGCCATGCAGAATTGTAGGTGATGCCCAATTTGCACAGTGTTGGACAACCATGGTGTCAGCTATGGTGCTGATGGACTTGGTTTGCAAGTCTACAGGTGAAATCCCAGGAACTTTTTGCATCCTGTTCAAACTGGATGTTTGCTAACATGCTGCAAAAGAACCATTTGCTCCAGCATTCCTTAAACAGCGTCTAGGTCATACAGGTCTTTCATAAATCAAAAATACTTATTTGTGTAGTTGTTGAGTTTGAGAGAGCTTTTGGCTCTAAACTGTTAACTTAGACATAATTTTAGGGTAAGTTAAGAGTTGGAGGAGACTTGCAGAGTAAAAGTAGGAGAAGGAAAGTAATTAAAAGAACTTTAAAGCAATTCCCAAGAATTTAATTTCAGGCATGCATATGTATTTTGAGTGGAAATTCCCAGCTAATAGGCTATCTCCTAGCACTCCTCTGCATTTGTGCACATGTGCTTAAATGTGTGGCTCGGAATTTCATTTTTAATATCAGCTGCAACAGGGTGGAAAGGAGGAAGTGTTGCTAAATTGCTCCACCTCCTTGTGTTCAAGACATGCTCTGCTGCATATCACATTGCATGGGGATGTATGATGAGAGACAGCACAAGCTATCTATCCAGTTACTCCATGGGAAGCTTTTGGGTTAGGAGTATAGTTACGATAATGAGCTACCTGCTTGGGAGTCAGGTGAAATTTAGCTAGTTATCACCAGGTTAATAATCTTGAGTAGTAAGCTTAGGAAATAAATTTAGTCCAAATATACTGGTGATGTGTTTCTAGAAATGTCTTTGAAGCATAAGGTAGGGCTGGGTCCCAAGATAGGCAGAATAATCATTTGCAGGCTTCTAGGCAGCTATGTCCCTATTTTGAATACCTAAACCTCTGGATGATCAAGATTGCTGCTGATTTATGGTGATGGAAGATCACTGTAATGCTCTTCAATGATGTGGAAGAGCTCTGGGTTTAGGATACGTAAGATCTCTTCTCTCTATGGCATGAAAAGGTACATATTTCAAAGGCAGGTAAATCAGTGATTAATAGCTTCTTACATAATCCTTTCAAAATGTAGTTTAGGTTCCTGCAACCCCAGCATTTTAAAATTTGTAACCAGAGAAGTCATTAAGTCAAGTCATTTATATATGAACCCCCTGTATTTGTACATCTCTGTTGCTGATAGTGGGCAGGTATTCAGTGCTGCTGAATACTAGAATACCTTTTAACTACTAGAATGTCGACTTCAAAGCATTTCAAATTTAGCTCAAAATGCAAAATTAGTGAGAAGTGAGGGATTTAGCTCTGATTAGTTATGCTACTGGTAATTTCAATTGGTTTTGCCTAACATTGTGTTGTATATATGGACACATTTTTATTTTTTGCGTTGCAACTGCTGCCATCTACTGTGTAAATGCTGGGATTACATGTACTTAACACGAAGGGGTTACATTGGCTGACTTAATGGAAGAAAAGAAGAAAAGCAGACTTAGTTGCTTTGGCCATTCTTCCAATAAACATGGTAAAACATGTTCTGATTTGCAGTTGAACTTTCTTTTGTGCCAATACTGCATTTGTTGTGTTAGCTTTTGAAAGCACATTATTGTATGCGTTTTCTATAACAAAGGCATATACATCTTTAGCATGTAGACACTCGTGCATGCAATTCTGCTGTTTTAAGTGCATGTCTGAAATAGACTGGTGCTGCAGTGCTCTACCTTCCTAAAGCATAGTCCTTAATCCGTTTAGATTTCCACTGACATGTCTTTGGGTGTGACTGTTCTTGTTGCAGCATAGGTTTTCTTCTTCAAATGTCAGGTAAACCAGATTAAAAATGAATTTTAAATTCAAGTGTGAAGAAATTAATCAAAGTATTTTACAAGCTTTATAATGGATCATAGTGTAAGCTTAGAACAGTATGATGATAATATTGAGTATTTATTTATAATACTTTTAATGTAGACTCTAATAAAACATAACAAACTTATGAACTGTATCTCCTCTTGTTATTGATAGTTTTGTTTCTGTAATTTGTGTTTTATTCAATTTCTTTCCATCCCACAATGGAGATGCACAGGAGTTTTACAGTATGATAGTTATTTTTAAATCTGCATTCTTTTAATACTGGCAAACATATTGATTTGACATAATCACAATTGTAGTAATTAGGAGACACAGTTTTAATCCTACCTACAACAAAGTCTTTGGAGCAACTGACTTCCTTGCTGTCCTGAGAATCACTATTGTGGCTCAGACTGAGGTTGACAAATCTGATCCAGTTTCTTTACAGAATGCAGAATATTAAGTCAAATTGCTAGGACCTGATGGACTCGTTTTCTACAAATACTGAGTTTGCTTGAAATTATTTGTGTAACAGTTACATATATTGTCTAATAGCTCACACAGCTTTACAGGCTGGAATAATTTTTCCATAAAAATTGCTAAAAGACAGTGGTTGCAATCTTACTTTGGATATGTGTTTCAACATAGCCTTTAAACTAGCAGGTTCAGGTTCTGATGTCAGTCATGAAGCAGCTTGGAAGAAGCTGAAAACTTGCTGTCATCTGCCGGCCGCAAATGCTGTCTCGCTACTAGTTCCTGACGTTGCTAGTCAAAAGCATTCTCAAGCATGTGTGCGCTGACTTACAGTTTCATCTGTGTGTCTTGCAGGGCAGGTATACCTTTTATGAGTAGGATTTTTCCAAAGTACAAATTGGTGGCCTAAGTCTATTTCTTTCTGTATTTGTGAGACTATTATGCTGATCTGAGCAGCTCAGACTTAGACTACCACTGGATTAGAAATCCCACCCTAAATATTTTTCTTTGTATTACCTGTACCTGTATTTCTATAGAAAGCAACAAATCTGTAGAGTATACATTCTCAAGATTCACAGTGTGATCCTTCGGGCTAGAAGTGGTTGGTTCAGTGATGCTTCTGTAATGAAGACTGATTATTTCACTCTCCTTCCACTCCTATGTAACCATTCAACCTTATCTTGAGTTTCCATGGGCTGCCTATAAAAAGAGAGAGCCTATAAGAATGATTGTTGATAGTATCAACATTAAATCTGCACTACGACAACAGATACCTTGCTACAGTATAATGTAGAACATCTTCCAGGCAGTCCCTCCTTAAACTGAATTTACCCTGAGGAGCTTCACAGTCAGAGTAGATAGTATCACTTCTTTCTGATGTGTTTTCTGGGCATGTAGCAGACTTAGGAAAATTTGTGATGAATTTGCAATGATAATTTTGCCTCTGCGATTTTGTTGTTGTTGTTCTATTCTCCTGTTTGATTACGTCAAAGATTTGGTGTAAAGGATTCAGAAAATCTATGTTTTGAGAAAGTATTAGGAGAATTTTGGAGCTCGTGGAATTGGTTGGATGTTACTAGCAGACAGAAGATGACCATTTTGCAAGGTTGATCTAGAATTTTGCCAGTATAGTACCTCTTTTAATAATTGTAAGATTACTGATCCAGTAGCTATTACTGATTATCCAACTAGCTCTGCAGATCACTGCACTTCTGCAGCTCTTTTCCTTCAGCATGTGTAACCAGAAAGCTACCCAAAGTGCATCAGTGTGGAAATGAGATCAGCCTGTGGATCAAAAATGCATAGCTGAAGTTGAACCAGATTAAAATACTACTTATATACTTTCTAGAGGAAAACATTTCCAACAATAATACTTGCCACCACAGTTCAATAATTCAGGGTGTAATTTAGCCTGCTTCTGGATTCTACAGTGACACTAAATTGTCATCTAGCAGGATTATGGCATTTATTTCTTCTGACTCCAGCTGGCTGGGACATATCGATGCTGATGGACGCTGACTTGCTCTTAGCTATGCATTGGTTATGTTGTGTCCTGGAGTGGAGTTTGAAATCCCTGCTCCAAAATCTGAGAACTGTTTAGAGTAAATAGTGAACATTATAACGTGAGAAAAACAATCTATTTTCTTATCCACAGAAATAAAATGTAGTAGTTGATATACTTGACCTATTTTCTCTATACTCAGGAAAGTATTAAGCTGCATGCTATATGGGTTGTTTATATTGCCTAATGCAAGCATTCTTTTGTTTGAAAACAGTTAACATAATTGAAGAGAGCTGATACTATCTAGAAATTTAGATAATCTTTCCAGAAGAACGCCAGTAAAATAAGGGCAAAAGGTGAATAACGAATAGAGAAAATTTGGTATCTTCCTTTGAATATTGGAGTATCAGTTTACAGATCTCAAAGCTGGCCTTACTGAGATCAGACGGTCTTTCAGAAGTTCATTCTGTGTGCTGTACTTTGCCCAATGAACACTGCCCTTAAAAAAGCTGTGGTCATGAAATTGAGCCTTTCCAAGACTTGCCAGGTTGCTTGCATTAGGGAGAGTGGTTGTGGTCATGCAGTGCTGTTGCTGTTTTCTTCTGGCTAAAGATTTAATGACTTGCTAGCATTGCTGGAGCTAGACTTCCACATGGTGCCTTTCTCAGTCCTTCTGTCAAGTTTTCCTTTGGCATATAAATTACAGTATAATGACAGCTGAGTTTCTAATGTAAACTGACCTGTATACGGTTCTTTTTTTCCTCTTCCATTTTTGTAACACAGCACCTGCAAGTCACTAATAGAGCTAGAGCAGTAGCCCTGTCTGAAATAGAGAGTAACATTCTGGCTGTATTTAGTTATTAGCAGAACTGACATTGGCTTCAGTAGGGACAAAGATTTTTTTTTTCTTTGGTATTTTGTTTTTCTTCATGCAGTCATGTTCAAGAAGGGCTGGTATTTCTTACTGTGGGTTAACACATCAAGTCTGGGTAGACTTGAATCAAAATTATGTTGGTTTACACTTACTCTTTTAGAGATGAATTGGCATGTATTAAAACAAATAGCATTTGTGTGACACTGGGTGACACTTTATGAGCAATTGGATTCTAAGTACTGCTTTTAGATGAGGGAAGGGTTGATAAATTTGAGCACAAGTGTGAGACACACATCGCACATGTAATACTTGCAAAAGTGGGCCTAGCTCTTTTCATGGCAGCTCTTGGTAACAGTGTGTGAAACGAGACTTCTGCACTCATATTTTGCAGTTGCCCATCACAAGTGCTAAAATGTTCATTGTTAGGTGGCTATAATGTTGTGTTTCCTAACAGTATGCAGGTCACCTAGCACAAGACAACCATTTCAGTTATTAACCAGACAGGGAAACTCCTTGCATTTATTGCAAAAGACCCTGGCATTTTTAAATAAAGACTATTAGTTCTGAAGATCTGAGACAATGTCTTGTAAAAGATATTGAATAGTTTTGTAAATAGTTTTGTAGATTTTTTTTTTTCTTAAATCCTTTCAAATTTTAATACTTGAATTTGGATATCATCAAGGATTGTTTGCTTTACTTTTGGTTGAAATTCCTTTTGAAGTCTATGACTGTAAGCTGTGAAGTTCACACAAGACTAGCAATATTCATTTTTTAAAACTGATTTATAGAGAAGCATGATATTAGAATTGAGGCACTTGTAGGTGCTAACCAGGGATTTTTCATAAGTAAAGCAATTACAGTAATATTTTAAAAGAATCATCAAAACAGAAGAACCTTGTGAAAGAAGGTTTTGCTGTGCTTAGTGCCTGAAGTGCCTGAAGTTTTATTCAAACACCTGCATGGACATTTTGGATCTTTCTTTGTTATGCCAACCCTGTGTTTAACATTTCATGTAATGGTCACTTACATGTATGGGGACAGATTCTCAGCTGTTGCAAATAACTGAGCACCTAGCCTGCATAGACCTGTCACTCTCTACTTGGATGGAACTGATGAGCATGGAAACCCAACTACCATTTACCACTTCCATGTATCTCTATGTCAGTGTTGAGGCAATGTAGAGGCTGTGCAGAGAAACTGTTACTAACGGTTCTCATTTTGTACCTGATCTGTAGACAAATCAGAAAATTCAGGGCCTGGTTCTGGAGTCTGACTTATATTAAGATGTGTGTAATTAAGCCTGCTTTAGGCTACCAAAATAGTGAGACATCCCTAACAGAAATAGGCATTGTAGCCCTTCTGCCTTCAGTACTCTCAGTCCACAGACATTGGCTTAAACCCTCCCCAACAAAACAAAACAAACAAACAAAAAAACCAAACAAGCAAACCATCAAAACAGCAGAAGGTACTGAAATTACTGTAGAACAGCAAGAACAAAAGAAAAAACAGAATACCTTTAAGATACTCTGTTTTTCTTTTGTTCTTGATGTTCTACAGTAATTTCAGTGCATCTTCCACCTCTCTTATTTTTTCCTACTTCATATGGTATTTCTACTGTATAAACGAGCAACATTAATTTTACACTTTTCTTGTTTCTGAGGTTTTCCTTTCATGCTTGCTTTGCAGACATGGAAGTAGTGTTCTCCCCTCGGAAGTACTGAGAACTCCGGCTGTTCATCATTTCCTAACACCTTTTGACATATGTTGTCTTCCCTCTATATTTCAGTTGATTTGAAGATAAATGATGATGACCAATCTGCAAATGAGTTTTGTCTAAAAAACCATTAGCTACACTTGCTAACTATTCAGTAATGATCCACGATATGTACAGTAATTCACTGTTTAACAAATATAGTAATCCCCTTTTTATTAGTAGTAATTATCATCATCCTTTGTAGTACCCATTCTGCCATTCCCAGTGCTCCTTCCTGTCTGCTCATATAGTATTTGCAGGCACAATTACTTTCTAGCATCTTGCTGTGATAATTCATAAGGGAAGTAAAAGCATAGAGTGGTCAGTATGATCAGAGTGTGATAGTTCCTATTTTCAGAAGAACTTTCGTGACGTTTCTTGGAATTAACGAGCATGTTAGCAACACTAAAACTAACACTTAAGCACCTCCAAAGTGTTAGCAGAACACTTCTTAAAATCAAAGGTCACAAAATCTAGCTCAGCTTTATTTCCTTGCCAGGGGTAGCAAGCTCTTTGTTACAAAACTCCTCTATGTTGTATTCTGTAGTGCATTTTCAACAGTTATGTTGAATCATTGGAAAGAAACAAAAAAAAGCTACTATACACTCTGGAATTCTGTGTGCTTGCTTTCGTTCTAAGAGGAGGACTGATGAAGTGTCTTTCTTCATCTGCTGTTCCTCAGATCTTCCAAGCTCTCATTAGACCTGCAAAAAGTGGAGGCATTCTTGCAATAGAACAGGAGATCACATTCTGTGTAATGCCTTGCTTGGCTATCAATCTAAAGCAATTTCTGTCTCCTAACAGCAAGCATGCCCACCAGTGAAACTGAATCAGTGAACACAGAGAATGTGAGTGGAGAAGGAGAGAACCCAGCATGCTGTGGGAGTTTATGGTGAGTACACAGACTGTTTTCAAGTACCCACCCTCATCATCTCAAAATTTAGAAGAATCATTCTTTCCCCATTGTTTATTTAGCCCAAACTGCTTTCAAATAGTCAAGCTTTGTAGGACACTTGGGGAGTTTTTTTGCCTTTCAGTAGTTTTATATTAGACCAATTATTACAGCATTAAAGCACTCCTAAAATTCTCAAGAAGATAGAAAAGAATTCAACTAAACTTCCAAGTGGAGTCATGTTTTCCAGAAAGCTTTTGTAAAATATAATTATTGTCCAAAATAATAAGAAAAGAATGGAAGTCCCCTATGATATGTAAAAAGAAACATTTTCTGGAGAATACATATTTTTTAGGCAATAACTGAACGTGTGGGAGTATTTCTATATCGCATGGTGTTTGCTATTTATTTGCTCAGATTTTCATTACTTCGAGCAGCTTCTGCATGAGCAGTTTATTTACTTAGTTCTAAAGGAGATTTCCTTTCTTTCACTTAGAAAATTTGTAAAGCTTTAGGAATGGTATTTCTGAAAATAAATAACAGACAATTCAATTTCATCATTCACGATGCATTTTGTTAAAAGCTTGGTTTTATGTATGTGTAATTCCAATGTATTGATTTACAAAATCCTAAAGAGAATGAATTTGTGTTAATTATTTTTTTTCCACATTCTTAAAAATGTGTTTTCCTTTTCTTCTAGTCAAACCATCTCAAAATCTAAGTTCAGGTCAGTATTTTCCTCTCTCTTCATCGCTTTTATTTTTCCTTGTGACTATTTACACATCATGATGATCTCATATAATTATTCTTTGCTGTACTTTAAATTTTACTGTGTGAAAATTCTTCCCAACAGTTACTGGTGAATACAAAAGTAAGGTATCCATGAACACTTTTGGAAATCAAACTCCCTGATTTGCTTTGCTGATATTTGTGGCTCTCTCTTCACTTACTAGGAGCATTTGGGAATATGAACTTCTTTTTTCAAGTATGATTGCAGAAGGGAAGTGTTATAAGCAAAATTAATAATTAATAGTCCTGATATTGTAGATGCTGGATGTGCCAGTACAAAACCAACAGGTTTCTTTATTTTGATTTTATTTTCCAGTCTTATAGGACATATATTTAGAAATTAGAAAGGATAATTGCAAGCACAGAAGAGATACCTCTTTCTGTTTAAAAAGGTTAGTTTACTCCATGACGGAACAAAAAAAAAATAGCTATGTGATTTAAGCTGAGTAATCAAGTGGTAGACTTAGTGAATCATGAAGGGCAAAGACACTCCTACAGTGGCAGACAACCCACAGAATAAATATTTTTCACGGAAAATTTTCAGTGGAAAAAAAGGGACAATCAAGAAGATTTGGCAACATCTGGCATCAGTTTTGGCAACATCTGGAATAATTCCAATTTTTTAACTCTAGTAAAACTGATTTCAGTGTTGGATGTATAGTAAGTAATTCATTGGTAACAGCAGTGTATTCTCCTTGCAGCAATGAAGAGGAATAGCATACCCAGGTTTATTCTACTAGCCTTACTAGCTCTAATGACCTACCAGCGCTGACCAGTTGCAAGCAATTGGATTGGACTTGTGTTCCTTCCGAATAGTCTTCTTTCTTTTTTGAAGAAGAGTTCCCAGGCAACAGTTAACTGGTGCTTTTCTACACTGACAGTTTTTTATGTGATGTTATGATCAAGCTTTATTTTGCCATCTGTTTCAGCCAGCAAACTGGTGACAGCATATAAATGTGCCTCACTCTGCTGAAGACTGTGGCCAGTGGCAGTCTGGCCATTTAGGATGGTAGCGAATACGCAACTAACTTTTTAGAAGTTTCATCATTAGTTATTAAAGCTGTATCATTTCTTGTATGCCTTCTGCTACAGAAACTGGCCTTAGATACACCAACTGAATGGATCAGTTATGTCCATGTGGACCTTTGAGCTTAACCCTTCATGAGAATTATGAGAGATGAGACTGCTTTTAGCTTAATAAAGAGAAGCGATTCAGTATGCTAATGGTCTGTCATTTCTCTTGCCATTGCTTCCAGTTACCATAACAGTAGAACAAATGGAACAATTTATTTAGTATTTCATTAGCTGAGAATCCCAAACAAGCATGATTATTTTGAATCATGAGATTGTCTCCAATCAACCTTATAGCATACTGTTTATTGCTATGAAGCCTACCCATGCTGGTTTTAAAGGAGAAACTCGAATATGAAGTGGTCGCATGAAACTTCAAATACCAGACAGTGCAATAGACTGCCATTATACTACATTCTCCAGGTTTGGTCTGTTTGCACAGTGGGGACGCATAGAAGCATTACAGAGAAAGCAAAGTAATGCCTATGTTCTGAACCATGCCCATTATTCATATTTTAAGGAAAAAGAGAACTCCAGAAGTTCTGTTAAATGAAAGCTGCTACATCATCTTTGAGAAAGGAAAATTTCTACCCAAACCTGATGTTTTTAGTAGTCCAAGCAGTGAGTAAGAAGCAGTCAGTGCTATCCATCTCTACCATCGTTGTTCATAATCAACACATCAATTTGAAAGAAAACTTATTTGCAAGCCAGAAAGTCACCAAAGTATCTCCAGCAGTCTAGATTCTGCCACAGTCCTAAATGTCTTTTGCATGACCTCTTTGATCAGAATCTGTTCTTGTGGCATTGAAAAACACAAGTCACACAGAAGTTCGTTCATACATGTATTGCTGCATCTATTCACAGAAGTTGTGGCAATCGGCAACAGGAGGTTGGTGTCTCTCATTTGGAAGTGCTGCAGGGGTCTGCAGCTGCTTGAGGTCTTCAACCATACTTAAAGTTTTTAAGCTGAATTTGGTAATGGGAATTTCCCCTTCAACTTTCACGTCTTTACTTGTAGCATTGGAGAAAGATCTATCCGTTTTAACTTAATGAATCCATGTCAGGAGGAGTATTGAGGCAACAGAGCTCAAAATTATAGTTGTGCCGTTGTCTTCCAAACACATGTGGTTTGCACCATGTCCCAGATCCCTAAAAACAGCTGACAACATCTGTTATCAGAGAGAGAAAAAGCACTCTGAAGAGCTGCTGGCTTTGCAATGCCACTAAGAACAGAGTGTATCTGCTCTTCTATCTCTATAAGGATCTGCAGACTCATGGTTCTCATCCCATTGCTTCTGGATACCTAACATCTCATATTTACAAAATCAATTTTTCTGATATGTCAGAAGAATGTAATTTTGGTGTTTTTCATTTGAATAACTAGTTTCTAAAAAGCTCTGTTTACCTAAAATACAGAAACTCTCAGTTGTGCAGCAAAGCCCTAGATTATGTGTTCAGCTGTAAGGGATGTCCTAGCACATTCTAAGCCAAACACAAAATCTTGGTCTAATTCTCAGTCTTCTGGCCTGATCCTCACTCCAACTTTGGGAATGTTATTCTGCAGTGGCAGTACATTGTGTTTCAGGGCAAAGTAAATCAGGACATAGCTTATTGGTTTGACAGTAAATGTCTTTGCCTTTGGATCAAAATAGAAAATGCTTTTTATTGCAAGCTAGCCTACCTGCTGTACCACAAGTGAAAATAGCAGTTAATCCTTGGAAATATGTTTCTGTACAGTCAGATGGGTACTTGGTCAAGAGAATTACGTCCTAGCAAGATAGAGCAGTTATCTGCCAGTTTATTAAGTGAAGGTGTCCATCAGCCACACGTTATGCCAGGATATATATGGGTAAATATGATCTGTGCTGCATATTTGTAATCTTCCAGGTGGAATATGAAATGTTTTGATACTAGAACAACTGTTTTTTCTCCTCACATGGAAGCAACATAGCTATGATTAGAGGAAGATAGGGATCTGCTAGTTGAAGAGATTTGTGCACTTTGTCCTCTGTGAAGATCCCTCTTTTTAAGAATTTGCTTCCTTATTTGTCAGTGTGATTATATGGTCACATTAACCTTCAAGTCATGCTAAAAAGCTGGTACTATGCCCTGAATCCTGTGACTACAAAAATGAGGAATGGAAAAATAATCTCAAAGGCTTCTATTTTTTCATAATGAGTGAGCGCTCTAGTGCAATTCTTCTGTCCTGTATTTTATAAATAGGAGTAGTGAAGTCTAGGGTCTCTGCACAGATGTTAGCACCCACAATTACAGAATAATTCATCTTGGACATTAATATTTACTTCTCTGTGAGCTTACTGGTGAAAATATGAGGCACGCCAGTTTCGCAGTCACAGGGATTATGCATGTGGTTCTAAACAGAAAGTCCAGTTGAGAAAAATACCATGTTATAATGAAAGGCTGCTGATACAAAATAATCTGAAAATGAATGTTCCTACCTTTGCATAGGTCTAGTAGCAATATGCAAACACACATGAATAGCAAGTAAACAAATTAAACTTCATAGATTCTGCATGACTGACTGACACTGAGTTCAGTCAGACTCAGTGCAAGGCTGGATTTCCCATGTGTGGATTCAAATTTAAGGCCAGGGCCTAAAGGACCACCTAAACATGAATACCTGAGTGAATGAAAGTGAAATTGGGAACACATTTGTAAGAATAATGATTTGCTCATAAATAGTTATGAAGAAAAAATGATAAATTATTTAATGAGAACAAAAGCAGTGAATAATTTGGTTTGTTGTAACAAACTATGTCAACTCTGTGTCCTCTGTGATTTTAATATTTATGCAACTGCTGTATTTTGTGAAAAAGGCTTGATAATTTCATGAAAGCAGTATTATATCATTGTAAAATTATGAAAATGGAATTTCCCCTCAAAAGAAAAGAGTACATTTAATTCTTCCATAAAAAAATTATGCTATTTGGTTAAAACTAGGAGGGGTGGTTACTAAAAATTAGAAAACTGTTGCATGAAAGTAGTGTAATTTGTTTTCCTGTTTTATATAGCCGCAGGTTTTCCTGGCCAACAGGCCATCTACTTCAGTCTGCTAGTTACTATTTATCTCTTTACTTGTACCAATCTAATGAAGGTGGAAAATTACTCCTATTCTCCTTTTTGAATTTTTGACTTATTTCTGTAGGCTTTTTACATATGCCTATGTTATTCATACACTTCTACATGTGGGTGCCGTTGCACACCCTTCAGCAGCATTTTCATATGTGCACCATTGTTTTGCCACTGATTCCACAGACCTTTTGGGGGAAAAAAGCCCCAATGGCTTCAGAGAGCTATGAGTTACACACTTTGAGACTGCTTTTGGCTCCTATAAGTAGATATATCCAAACAGTATTACTCTCGTCTCATGAGACTCTTATCTCATTTACTTCAGTGATAGGATGTTCTGTAAGTGTAAAAAAAGGCTGGTTTACCTACCCAGGGAGTGAGGCATCCTGATGATGGCCGTGGACATAGCACTGTTTGGCAGGGGACTGGCAAGATAAGAATGTTTTTGAATACCGTGTTGCTTTAGGTCAAGACAGGATATTTTTCCTTTATATGGTTAGAATACTGCAAAGGCTTGAAACATCTTTGTACCGATGTCTGAAACCAGTATTAATTTCCATCACTACAAGTACAAATTTCAGGTGCGTAAGGAAAACTCAGTTAATGCTTGAATGCAATGCTAATCTCAGTTGTTTTTATGGTGGTGTTATTGCATATTGGCTTTCTTTGCTGAGGCAGATTTAAAGCATTTCTGATTTTATACATACTAAATACAATACCTGCTAATTCAGATACTGAAAGTGTTAAGAAATTCACCTAGTTAGTTGTAACAATTTTCAAAAGCCATAGTTCCATGTTTTGGTACTGCCAGAAGGGCTGCGGTGCCTTTCCCACTCATTCTTCCTGCTCTTTCTGTGATGCGGCAATACAACGAATTGGATCAGACAAGTGACCAGCTAAAATCAACCCAGAAAAAAAGAAATTGTTTTCCAGCAGTCAGTTCTCAGGTCTGGCTCACTTCATTAGGGCTAGTTTTGGCAAAAGGGAAAGGAGAGAGCAGACGATCCCTTTCTATCACAACAGATTTGTGCTAGACTGACTTGATAGTGAAACTATAGAGGAAGAAGCTCGTACATGCACACTCTTCTCAGTTCTTTGCTATTTTAAGGCTAGGTCAAGCTTCCATTGGAGTCTGTGCCTGCTCTGTCCCTTGAATTTTGGATGAAGCAGTTGTCAGTTCCTAAAATTTATTATCTGAGTCCACGGCTGTAGTTCTGGGTGTGTGAATTTTATATGCCTCCCTTTTAGGTAATATCAAGTGCTTCCTAATCCTTCTCCTCCTATGACCCAGCAATATATTTTCTTTCTGTTTCACAAATGGAAATGCCACCCAGGGAGACTAATTGGTTCACTAAAGTTCCCATAGTGAAGCAGAGAAATTAAATCTAGTTTTATGAGTCCAAAGCTAAGCTAATACCCTCACTTGTGAATCCAGCTCATATCTAGATAGGGCCTGTTTACTTGGCCTTGATTGTCACTCTTACTCATTTCACAAACATTTGCCCACTGACACAATTTTAGTGCACATCAGTGGAAATCTCTAGGAGTCGCTGACTGAGATTTCTAACATTATAGGGTAGATTTCTAAAAGTTGACCTCAGCATTCCTGCCTTGTTTAATCCTGCCAGAATTGTGCCTGTGGTTTAACTCAAAGCCTACATTTTCAGACTAAATGCAATTTGAAGTCTTAAGTTGCTTCATTGGCTTTTCTTTACTACTATTAAGTGTATGGGGCCTGGGAAGACAGATATATCTTGTTACTCAATGAAATGTTATATGCAACTTGATCTAATTATGTCACAGGCATTTAGAGTCTCCAAAAATTGTGGTTTACATTTAAAAATCTATAATGAAACCTAAAAAAAGAATAACAAATTAGCACTCCCTAATCTGCAACTGGTAACAATTTACGTAACTATTGTGCACATATTTATGAAAATACACCTGCTCACACATACATGCTTGCACTATGTTTTCTACACAGAAGAAATTCTCCTTAAGTTCATATGTGTTTTCTGTATAATAATAAATTTGTTTTTATTTGAACTTTCAGTCGACGCTGGCGTCGATGGAATCGATTTAATCGAAGAAAATGTAGAGCTGCGGTAAAATCTGTCACATTTTATTGGCTTGTTATTGTCTTGGTCTTTCTGAACACATTAACTATCTCATCGGAGCATTATAATCAACCTGACTGGCTGACCCAGATCCAAGGTACAATCAAAAATTATTTCTCCTGTTTTTGACTGTGGATACTTGCATGCTATCAGTGCCTACTTTTGTACTTTGCCATTTTGTTGTTGTTTGCTGTCCTGAAGGATATTCAGCCCAGCCACAGGGAGATATAAGAAATGACTGAATGTATTTGATTTCCACAACTGTAACACAGCTTAATGGCATACCAGCAAAAAACTGACAATACTAAATTGTAAATACCTGTACTTTTATTGTTAAACCGTGCTTGAAAAATGAGGAAGGAAATGGTAACTGGCACAGCAGAACATGCTGTGGGATGTGTTGCTTAAGTTACAGTGTGGACTCAAGCTGTGAGGTGAGCAGCCATGAACTGCACAATGGATTGGAAAGATGAATAGTTTATAGGTGGCAGGAAGCTTTACATCCTTGTGTAACTTTTGCCACTTAGGCATCAAATACAGCCCAACATAAAAAAACAGTACTTCCTTCTTAAGCGAAAGGCTGCGAACTAGTATAGAAAGTATAGTACTAATATGTTAAAATAAAAATGGAATCTATGAGACAATTCAGGAATGTCTTTTTTTTTTTTTTTTTAAATGTTTTGTTCCAGATATCGCAAATAAAGTTCTTCTGGCTTTATTCACCTGTGAAATGTTAGTAAAGATGTACAGCTTGGGCCTACAGGCTTATTTTGTTTCCCTTTTTAACCGCTTTGATTGCTTCGTTGTTTGTGGTGGCATTGTTGAAACCATTTTGGTGGAGTTGGAAATTATGTCACCCCTTGGAATTTCAGTGTTTCGCTGTGTTCGTCTCCTGCGTATTTTTAAAGTAACAAGGTAAGATTAATTAATACTGCTAACTTTAGGGGTAGCTGAAGGCGATCAGCAGTTCTTTTGTAATACTTCATCATGCGCTGCTCTTTTACTGTTTGGTTTGGGGTTTTTTTTGGTGTGTGTTAACACACGCATTTTAATTTATAGGCACTGGGCATCCCTGAGCAACTTGGTAGCATCCTTGTTAAACTCAATGAAGTCCATTGCTTCACTGTTGCTTCTGCTTTTCCTCTTCATCATAATCTTCTCGTTGCTTGGAATGCAGCTGTTTGGAGGCAAATTTAATTTTGATGAAACTCAAACAAAACGGAGCACCTTCGATAATTTTCCACAAGCTCTTTTAACTGTATTCCAGGTAACTTTCTTTCATCCTGTATGAAACATTTTACCTTTGATGATCAGCAAAACTGTTTAAGTGATCATGTTGCCTGAAAATAGAATCACAAATACTGTTTATTCAGTTTACTTTAAGTAGCATTCTGCTCATTAAGTTCAGTACTCTGGTAACTCTGCACCATTTGTACCATTTGTTTCATGTCTTATTTGATCTATCTATGCAACATAGCTGTCATATTACTTCACAAAATGAAATCTTCGTCCATCAAATACATGACTAGAAAAAGAGGTGGAATGCTATTTTTATTTTAATAAAATTGTTTTCTTTAACCTCATTAACTATATAAAAGTTCAGCTATTCCCAAGCAGGAAAAAATGAGCATTGTAACAGTGCATATTTGCATATGGCTCGTATCACTTACTATAATATAAAAATAAGTATGAATTTCTTTAAAGAGACACTGTCAGGTTTCTTAAAATTTTAAAGCAACTTGTCTGTTACTTGTGAAAAGATAGAGCCATACTTACGGTTTACTTTTCAGTATTTTATGATCCTTTTTTTCATTTTTCCCAATTTGGATACTCGAATTAGGCTAATTGGTTTCATCTTTCTAGCCATTTTCACATTCAGCTTTGCACATTACCACAGTGTTTGGTTTCAGACATTGTAGGTGAGTGCTTAAAGCTGACCCTGCAAGACTCAAGTTTGTGTGAACGCTCTATCTCTTTGGTAGAATTTTCATCTGGTGGCTGCCCAGAGCAAGCAAAAAATCTTTCCATGTCATTTTAACATAAGGAAATCTTAATGAGAAATTTCCTTAAGAGGAAAAGTGTCCACATTTGACCTGACATTGCCCCTTTAAAAAGTTAAGGCTGTACTTTCAAACTCAGCTGAGTTGGATTTTATTCAGATTTTAGGCTGCCTCATTTTCAAAGGAATGAGGCTTCTTCAGTTTCAGAATACATTCAGGAGCAACCAACCTGTTGGGTGCTCAACAACTATGAAAATCAGTTGGATAAGTTTAGCTCTCCAAAAATGAATTTCAGAAATCGGCACGCATATAATTTTTTGAACAACCACTTAATTACTTGGAAGGAGAGTCAGTATTACATGTTTTCTCAGGATAGAACTGATAATTTTTAAGAAGTTACTTAGAAATATATAAAGTGCCCCTATAACCTGCATTGTAATACTCAGAATTTTTGTCCTAGTACAGGAAAAGTGGAGTTGCCTCATTGGCAACTATCGGCAACATAAAACTATCCATATAACTAATCAACAGATTTCTGTAAAATTCTTTTATACTTCTTTGAAATTATGTGAAACAATAGCCAATAAGAAAATCATGTAATTCTCCCACAGCATTGAACTCCTTTCAGTTTAAAATAGCTACCATTTCAAAAGCTGTAACAGTAGTGTATGTGTGTGGTACATGTATTGCATAATTTATGATAAGGTGGCCAGTCCCCATTAAAACTGAAACTGGGTAGACCAATTTGCAGGACTAACAAATGGCATACGCTAGAAAAGCTTTGTGGCCGCTATTTCAAAAAAAAGGAGAACCTTCAAACATATACTAACTTGATTTTCAAGGGTGATGAACATTTGTGGGTGTTGCTACGTGTATGGCATTACTGAAAATCAGGGGTCTTACTTTTGGGTGCCAAAATCAATAAAATTATAGGCTTCTATTTTTATCGTTTTTGCCTTTGAAGTTCAGTGATGTAAATGCGTAGCATAAAATAAAAGCCAGTAGAGTTAAACCCAAGCTTTCAGGAGATGCTTATTTAAATGGAAGTTTTACAACAATGCTTTAAAAGATTATGGTATTGCTTTATGTGTACAGAAGGTTAGCTTATTGTGTATTGTGGTCAGAGGAAACGTATTTCTCTATTGTTCTTTTTGATGTTGACTTACTAATAATGTATCTGCTTCTTAGATTCTAACAGGTGAAGACTGGAATGCTGTTATGTATGATGGCATAATGGCATATGGTGGCCCATCATCGTCAGGCATGATAGTCTGTATATATTTCATTATCCTCTTCATCTGTGGTAACTGTATCCTTTGCACTTACTGGAAACATCTCCAAATGGGGCTGTGTGCCAGGGACATATGCAAAATTTCTCTAGGAGGGAGTAAATTGCAATGGACATGCAAGCACTTTCTGCATGTGCCAAGTCCTTCAAACAGGCTTTTCTTTGTACACCCGTTCCCTAGTGAATGAGACTCCAGTGATCTCAGAGTCTAGCTCCTGCCACCACAGTGGCAGAAGACACAGAATTTTTTCTTTCTTCCTTCAGTGGGAAAACAGCCTTATTCTACCTGCTTGTCTCTATTTGACATCTCTCCCCCTGAAAATGCATGGATGTGGCCTGATCTCTATGGCAGTAATTTCCCGTTCATCGCTTTGATGCTGTTAATAGCCCTGTTAATTCTGGCACACGCTGACAGTGGAGCCAGTGATCCACTGTATAGTGCAGGGACCAGGTGAGGGAAATCTGCATGGAGAAATATTGAGTCAGTTAGGATTAAGTCTGCTGAAGCATTCCCCTTCCCTGCCTTCAGTGTACTGGAAATACTTCGTTGGCTCCATGTAGCAACAGAAACTAGTGCCAGTCTCAGAAGTTCTTAAAAGGTCAGGAGGTGATAAAAGGGCAAAACCATTCTATTTTCTGTACTATATGGTACTTGTATCAGTATTTGTACTTAACTGATATGGAGTGAAGTACAGAATTTGATACAGATTGTTGTAGACACAGAATATAATGCATTATAAAAATAAATTTTTCAAAATGCCTGAACAGTCTTCACTTTTAATAGACAGTGTTTCATGTTTGAGACTTGCTCAGGCTAGCATAAAGTTGAATTTCATTTCTTTAAAAAATACATCAAGTATTCTGGTATTTTTAAATCAGTGACCTTAATGGATCTCATTTTACACCCAGTATTAATCTAGTCCATTAAATGAGTGTTATTTGCACTACACTCCAGCATCACAAATCTCTACGCTGTGGGTTGGGAACATGAGTTTTGTATCTCTCACATTGTCCGTGTTTAGGCTGATAATAAACCAAACAAGTATAGTAAGGCATAATGTCCTTAAAATTATTTGAAATAGATATCTTGCTAAATGTCTTCTTGGCCATTGCTGTGGATAACTTGGCAGATGCTGAAAGTCTAAATACAGCTCAGAAAGAAGAAGCTGAAGAAAAGGAAAGGAAAAAGAATGCGAGGTAAAATAGCATGGGCATGTTGAATAAGCAGGAGAGGGAAGGAGTAGGGTACTGAATTCTTTCATAAGGATTTTCTTTACTTTATATAAATGTCTTTACCATCTTCAAAATTTATTGGACTCAGGAAAAAAATGAAAGAGTTTACCTAGACATTAAAATAAGACCCAATTAGTATGATTTTAGATAAAAGTTGGGTACTAGTTGGGAAAATGGGGTGAATTAAGGACATAATGCTAAGCCAGCTGATACTTAAACATTGCAACGGTAGGATTTATTGTGCAATTAGAACAAGAATGTATCTGTTGTTGCCAGTGCACAGCTCCCTGTGGAATCAGTTCTCTAAGCCCTATATAGACAAGAAGAAAATCTCTCTTTGAAATCCGTGCAGGCCTATTGAAGTCAATGCAAGTTGTTTGTATGAGTCCAAGGGCACAGTTTATCCCTCTAGAAAGGAGTAATGATCATGCATCGAATTTTTTAGGGATTAGCTTCTGGAATTATATTCAAAATTATAATCTTTTAAATGGATCATTGCATTCAAATGCAATAGCTTTTATTGCCCTGACACCTGCAGCTGTGCAAATAATTTTAAATACTTTACTATATGGTTTTAGGTATGCTCTCTTAACTTTTCATAGAATGGGTATAGTTCACTTAAAATCTTCTGTCTTTACATGACGTGCTTTGTAATTGTTATTGTATTGTTTTGTAGAAAAGAGAGTCTGGAAAATAAAAAAAGTGAGAAGTCAGAAGGTGACCAAAAGAAGCCCAAGGATAGTAAGGTGTTTATTCTAAAAATTGTGTATTTTCTAAGAAGCAGTTTTACTAATTTTGCTAGGGAGTACTTTTCAAGACTACTGTGAATTGTACAATTTCTTTGATGAACCCATCATCCCTACATTTTTCTCCAGGCAAAGGAAACTTAGTTCTGATGCTTTGCATTCTTACAAAATCTCTTAATTCAGGATATCCTGAGAAGGAAAAGCACTTAGAGCATAACATAGTTAATGTTAGAAAAATTTGACGTTATTTTAGGATCCCTGTAGGTATTTTTCCTGTTAAGTCCAGTGGAAGAGATTAGTGAATGATAAACTCTTAGTAGAATGTTCAAACATTCTTGCTAATTTTTACCAAAGCCTGTTGGTTATATTCTCATTGTGATCTACACAGCCAGAAGAATGTGGATACTATAGAAAAATCATTTTTAAAAAATATGTATTAAACTGTCAGCTGTCCTCTGTTCTCAGAGTAACCCTGTTTCAGAAAACTCAGACTAAGCATAGGGATCACTTCCCTGACTTCAGAGGCTTATTTGGTTTGCTTTCTGTTGAACTTTATACTCCAAGCTATATTTAAATTTATTTTTCTTCTTGTGCATCCCTTTCATTGCTGTAGGTGACAATTGCTGAATATGGAGAAGGAGACGATGAGGATAAAGATCCCTATCCACCCTGTGATGTACCAGGTATGTGAATACCAGCCAGAAGACAAACACAATTTAAGTTTGTTTGCTAAAATATCCTAAACTTGCTCTTGCTGAACACTGAATCAATTCCTTTGAAGTTGGTGAAGTTGTGCTCTGTTGTCAGTAGATAAATGGGCCTGTAAGCTGCCAAGTATTACCTTTTCCTGCAGCTTCCTAGACAGTACAAACAGCATATGAGGGTTAATATTGTGAGCCTGAAGACTGCTGTAGTAATACTATCTGGATGTAAGAGCAAATTCTAAACTTTTCTGAAACATTTAGCAAAAAAGGACATTCCAGGGCTGATGATGTTTGTTCACTTTTGTCTTAGCTTCTTCCAGTCCAATGAACATACTTATCTAAAAATCAGTTCTGTCTGATTGTCTGGATGCCTGTTACAGAAATCTGCCCTGCCTTTAGAGCGCTCAGTGCTCAGCCAGTGGACTCAGTGGTCAGCTCAGGCATGGACTGATGGTCAGGGGCTGAGCTTAAGTGGGGCTCCAGAGCCCATGTGCAGGGAGTGTGAGTGGAGACCCTAGATGAGGCTGGTCAGGGCCAGTAAAGCCTATTAGTGCACTCAGGGCACTTATGCACACACCCATATACGCACATAAATAAGTATATAAGCTCATGAGAACTAGATGGATGTTCATATATTGATTCATAGATTTTTAAAGCCATGCTGTGAATATGTATTTCCTGTAAGCCATATATATTTTAATACAAGCCATGCTTTTATATTGTTATGAACAAAACCTCAATGTTTTTTATTTTATAGTAAAAAAGTGTTTAATTTAAAGTAGGTGAAGATGAAGAAGATGAGGAGGATGAACCAGAGGTACCAGCAGGCCCACGTCCCCGTAGAATATCAGAACTAAATATGAAGGAGAAGATAACACCGATCCCTGAAGGGAGTGCCTTCTTCATTTTCAGCAGCACCAATCCGTAAATATAACTTTGAAAAATACTGTTTTAGTCCATCAAGGTTTAGCAGTGAAGGAACAGGCCTCCTTCCAGTGAGGTTAGGAATAGAACTCCTGTATCTTCAGCAGGAGAGAGATTGGCTTCTCTCCTAAAATTTTCTGAATGACTTGGCAAATTGAAAGAATTTGACAAATATATTAATTTGCTTCCCACTGTTGAAGATAATAGCGTTTTGTATGTATAGTCTGTCAAGTCTGCACATGTCTGAAAAGTACCCTTTAATGTATATTAGCTATTTATTATGTTAGTCACTGGATATAAAAGGTGTGAAATAAGATCTGAGCATCTTCTACATGAGACAGGAATCCTGGCAACCCTAGGAACCCTTGTGGAGCAATACAGGTGAGGAGGGAGAAGAGAAAAAAAGAGGAGAAAAAGAGAAAAGAAGGAGAAAGGATGTATATATTCCTCTTGGGGTAACAGCATTTTCCCAGATTCAAGCAAACACTGAAGATTATTTGAAATGATTTAAAAAATCAAGACCAATAACAGTTGGATTTTGGGGGGAATTGGAATCTTTCATCGCTCAGTCTAACTCCAGAGCATTTGAAGTTCTACACTGATGAAGAAAGCAAGCTTCAGTAGTCAGTAAAAGTCATTACTGGTTGTTGGATGGAAGTGAACAAGTGAACTAAAATCAGTTCCTACAGACTGAACATTGCCTTTACATTTATATATAGTAATTTCATGAGCAGTCTTAGAAGGGAGCTCAAGAGTTATTTGGCACGGGAGAATGCTGTCTTCTCAATGGTAGAGATCATCACAATTAAGTTTAGAAGATGGTGTGATGATCAAGATACAATGTTTTGGGCTTGTATCTTGTTCATTGCATGGGTTGTCTAAAACTCTTCAGAATTTTCAAACAAACTGGAAAGACAGATATTTAAACTAGTAATTTTAAGAACACATATGCTGAATGCAAAAACATAAGGTGTGTTGAACATGTCAAATTGCTTTTGGCCTCAACTAATGCTACTTATCCTCAGGCCAAAATGGCCATCTTACTTAACTAAGATACACTATACTCAAATCATTGACTTAATAACAGGAGCACAAATTTTCCCCAGGAACCTTCTGATTCTTCAGCAGAATTTAGACAACTTCAGTGTTAGTCAGTTACGAACCTGATCCTGCCTTTTTGCCAGTTTAATCCCGGACCTACTCTACCAAGGTGCTCAATAGCATTTGTAATAACCTTGGGCTCAGTGACTCTAAGCGTATGTACAGTTCCACTTCATGTTATGTGGCTGAAACTTAGCAGCTCTGTAATCTTCAACACCCACTTGTCCTAATTCCATAAGAAAATCTTCACAGGAGATTCTGATTTGGCTTGAGTCTCTAAGTAGCACAATGAGATCTGCAGTCTAAGCCACATCTCACCATATGAGTATTTTTGACAGCTTTAATAAGAATCAAATCAAACTGGGGATCTGAAATGACTTATTATCTAGCGTTGGTCCCTTTGACATTGGCCTCTGTACGCACACGGTGGTATAAACACTGGAACTTGCAGTCGCATTCATAACCCATTGAAAACCAACAGGAGCTGGGAAATCCTCTCTGATTCCTTCAATAAGTGCATCTTCACTACAGGTGGATGGGATTTTGAATTTATTTACATTTTTAGAAATCAGAGCTATAACTACAGCATTTGCACCGCTTTTAGCTGCTGATGGTTGCTCTGTTCTGTCAGCGTTGTCAGTCATAGAAAACTTGTTGTATATTAGCCATCTGCTGAATTCTGTTTGCACACATGGTATATTTTTGTATCTCTTCTTCAGAATACGAGTGGGATGCCACAGACTCATCAATCACCACATCTTTACCAATCTCATCCTTGTCTTCATCATGCTGAGCAGTGTTTCCCTAGCAGCAGAAGATCCAATTCGCAGCCACTCTTTTCGAAATAATGTAAGCCCCTAATTTTTATGTCTGAAGATAAATATGTCCTCACAGGATAACAATCCTTTAGGACTAGTGCCTGGTTTTTAATTTTCAGGTTAATAAATTTTCCTTTTCCTTTTTCAAGTCATACATTTATATTTTTTTGCTTTAAAAAACATAAATCTTTAAAGACAAGTAACTTTATTGATGGAACATCATACGTATTAGAACAATTTATTATGTAGATAATGTTTTTCCTTTGTTGGCTATTAATATATCAGAATAAAATATGTTCAAGCTGAGCATAATCTTTATAATTTTCATATGTTTTCATAATTTTCAGCTGGTGTACCTGATATGCATTTCCTGAATCACTCTTAGTGCCTCTCAGTGTTTGACACTGATTTAAAAATGCCAGTTAAAATTATCACTGTTTATAACATGTTGGGAATAGACTCTGACCTGTCGTCTCTTCTCCTTCATTGTGTCTATTATATGGTCTTGGGGAACTCAGAGTATCACTCTGTTAGTGAGTGCATGCATTCGTAAGGATATTACCTCTTCTTTCAAAGAAGCTGGTGTGGCCACACTAATGAGTTTGAGTACCACCACATCAGACCTGAAGATCCTTGGATTCCTTTTGGCCAAATCAGAAACTAAACAAGTTTCACTTTTTTCTAAATTCACATGTAAGATGGGGATCAGAGCATGCCCAGCTCTTGCCTTGATTCAGAGTCAAATGCCATTTCAGCCTATATACAAACCTGAAAATTTGGAAGTGTTTCTGCATCCTTTTTTAGATATACTTGTAGAAAAAAACTATATGTAAGAATATTAATTTCAGAAATGTCTCTATTATTCGATAAAAGTGTAGTTTATGTGGTAAGTAAATATCTGTGTTCTCCTAAAACAAATTCCTGAATCCCCCATTTTAAGTTCTTAATATAGGAGAAGACTTACTTGTTATTCAAATGCACAATTGTTAGACAGAGAAATGAAACAAATCCACTCTCATGACCACTAATGTTTGTCTTACACTTGTTGCACTTGTATTAGTGGTGAAGCAAGCCTCTGATGTTATTGTGAGTTGTGCACGCTTTAGATTAGGTATGAAATAGCTCAGATGATGCAACTTGGTAAGCCTGTGGGGACTTTTGGGATGCTTTGACAGAACTTCCAGGCCTCTCCTGTCTTAGGTATAAATTGATCTGTAGAGATTGCCATGGAGTTAGAGAAACTCTTCTACCTCTTACAGGAAAGATGGTCCTACTAGGTCAGTAGATGTTGTATCTCTTTAGTTCCTGCTAGTGTAGATGCAGCCTCTGAAAGTCCTCGTTTGGCTGTTGACATTGTCTGAACATTTTTTCAGTAACATCAGTAAAAACCAAAAAGTTAAACCTTTCTTCAAAGGTGAAAAGAGATCAAAGCACGAAGACACTCTTTGTGTACTATTTATTCAGTAGAGCTGTGTGCTTCCCACATCTATGAAACCGGACAAGTGCAATCTTATGAATAAATCACACTAATGGATAAGAAAAAGAGAGCTGGTGGGCAATACTGAAATTGTTATTGTAGAAATGGTTTGAAGGGCTCATAATTGTTTTTGTAACTAGAGGAGTGCTAGGAAAATGTAACTGGAGAGTGGTGGTAACTGAAAGGATTATTCCTATTTGGGACACAGACAGGTGAAATGCATGAGTGATTTCGAGAAGGCATTGCCCTCTTGTTGTACATATTCACAAATGCACCAGGCCTGCATATTTTTCTTGTTACTACCTTGAATGATCATGTTCCTTCAACCAGCCAGCTTGGCAAGGGAATGAAAGTTTACAAACTGGAACACCATTAAATATTTTCTTTCAGCTGCTAGAATGAATTCCTTACTGATTACTCTTTGTTGAATGGCTTTAATATTTGCCTATTTTTTCAGCCACAGCAAGGGACAGAAGGATGTAATCTTCAACTGAACATGGGCAAAAAAATTATTTCCTTTTATATGATCTAATAGGAATACTGTCTTTTTGTGTTGTCTCTTTATTTTATTTCTCCTTGCCATTTTATTAGTTGCTGAGCCACAGGCAACATGTTTCTGTGCACAACTGTTTGCTAGCTGGACTGCCGGATCCTTGAAACTAAACTAGTACCCTATTGCAGTGCATGTCAGTCGCTAAATTAGGTGCTAGTAATATGGCCACCTTGAAAGGGTGAAATCTTGGTTGTAGTGAAAAATATGGCAGTGTTTCTGTCGACAGCAGTGAGGTCAATATCACATCCACAGTCTTTCAAGAAGTTTGCATATCACTATGCAACTGTTGTGGGTTCTTTTAAATTTCCTACAAATAAATCACTGCTGTATCTTCCAAGTTCAAGAAAAAAGAGTTGTAGTGATGATTTTAAGTAATTTAGTTATTAGTTAATTTGCTTTGTTACACTCTAGCCCAGTCTACACAGGAACAATATAATGTAGCAGAATGTAGAATGATGTGCAATCTAGAAGCATCCATTGAAGTTTTATTTTTTGATGCGATACTTTGGTAAAAAAAAAAAAGACATTATTAATAAGTATTTATTCTTTGTGTAAGATTCTGTATCTCTGCTAAAGGCTGAAAGTACCTGTGAAAGCTGATAGAGGAAAGTCTGAATTGAAAGAAAGTGTTGCTTATTGGGTCCTGTTAACTCTTTAGGGGTGAAATCTACTATCTAAGCACAGTGGCATCTGATAAATTTTTGAGTAAATAAAAATGGTTGCACAATAGCTGGAATTTTAAACTACTTTGTCTAAATTCCCCATCTGCCTACTTAGATTAATTCAGGTGGTGTTGTGCATGTGGTCTAAATTGTAAAAATTTATTAATAGATGGATTTCTTACTGTGGCACATATTATACCTTGCAGATACTTGGTTACTTTGACTATGCTTTCACAGCCATCTTTACTGTTGAAATCCTGTTAAAGGTAATGCATTGTTAATTGATCCTTGTTAGCTCAAAAGCAGCTTTAGCAATAATGTTTGTAACTTTTTGTTTACCTTCCAGATCCTAGGGTATGCAGATTATGTCTTCACTAGTATGTTTACATTTGAGATCATTTTGAAGGTAACAGGTTTTTAAAGGAAGTTTGTTTAAAAGGATTTTCCTTGTGTGTCACCTGCCAAGAAAAGGCACTTGAAGTGTTCTTCACCTTTTCTCTAAGCGATCAAAGCTAAACTTTTTTTAAACCAGAGGATTTTTTTATTTGACAGTTCCTCATAGTTTTGATTGGTTATTTTTTACCATTGGGTGCATGAAGAAGATGATTTTTTGTCATTACATCAATTTAATAATTCATTTTTTACCATTTTTAAACTTACAGCTGTCAGAAAAGGGAAAAATAATTCACTGCGCATGAGCTTTTCCTTCTCCTTGGTCTGACGTTTCCAAAAGAGATAATCAGTCTTTTAAGGAGGGAGCATGTAATTTCTCATTTCTTTTGCTGAGCTATATTCACAGAGCTAAAATAGTAGATAACTATTTTCTTGCAATAGGACTTGCAAGATATCTTGCATTTGTCTATCTATATACTAAGATACTTTGCATTTATCTTGGGCATACATTTAAATACACAGAAAGGCATAAATATGCTTGCTTAAATGTATTACCCATGCATGAGTCAAAAATTGGCATTTTAATGTATAGTTTGTGTACTGATTATTAAGAATGTCCATTGAGGTTACTCAGATTTTAGATGTATGAGTCTTCTTCTGGCAAAGAAGCCGTATAACTGAGGATTAGGTTCACACATACGAAAATGCTGAACAAAGAAATCAAAATTTTTGGTGGGAATTTGTGAAATATTTTTTCAGAGATTTACACACGATTCCTAAAAGTTTCATGCTATGCATATTCACCATGAGTTTTTGGTTGAGTAACCCTGACCTATACACTTAAAAATTTCTGGTACGCTAAGAATCTGTACATAAACTTTGCATTTCCAGTTAAAGATTAAGCTTAACAAAATCTCTTCTCCCAGCTTTTGCTCATATTGCTGTGCGTACTCTTCACAATGTGATTTGATTAATACTAACTGATGCAATATTTGGGCTGTTTACAAGATAAGCTGTACTGTAAGTAGTAGACTATTTTTATGCTTGCAAATATTCTCCCAGACTTACATTTATCCACTTGTTTCTTATTTTCAGCATTGAGGAGCTTTCTATAGAATTGATTAATCTTATAAAATTTGTAGCATTCTGAAATAAATAACCAGTTTTTTCACTGCTAGAGAAAGGCCAAACTAAAGGAAAGAATGAAGCACTGAAAAGAACTGTAGCATTAGATCAAACTAGTTCCCAACTCTGAATTTGAGAAGACATACAAAATACATTACCACCATTTCTGTGGCAGAAGAGAGTCGGTAAACTTCCACATGCTCTGAGCAGCAGGTTGTATAGCTCCTGCAGTTCAATTGTGTTTCTCTAGGAGACAGAAGAGTTATAAAGCATGGCACAGAGAGGCATAACTGGGTGTGTTAAGACAAGCAACATTCCTACTAATTGCAAAAGATTTTGACACCGAGTGACTCAAGAGTTATCCAGGGGAAGCAGGAAGCTCTAGAGCTTGTGCTGCTGAAATCTGGCATTGTAAAGTATTACAAAGAAACAAGAAGCCACATCATAGCAAAAAATGTTGATGCTCCTGAGTCCACTTTCTGCAGGAAGCTCTGTGCTGCAGTGCACTCACATGTATCTACAAAGGAAAATAAGTTGTACCATAAAAAATGTAATGGACAACCAGAACATGACACACGTGCATGCTTTACTAACATGTCTCAGACACTGGCTTTGCTTGCTTACGGCTGGAGTCCTCCATGTCTTCCGTGCTGGGTTTTGCGCTGTGCTTTGCGCAGTATCTAAGTCGTGCAGAAGCTGCGTCTGTTCTGCAAGGAGTACATTCAAGATTAGACCTGCAGTAACACTAGCATTCCTTAATTTCCAGGCAAAAAGTATATGAAACTGAAATTAAATTAACCAGAGGCAATATTACCAGCTGCAGTGAAGAAACTCGTAAATGTCCAAAAAACAAGCATTAAAACAGAATAATTCTCAGCATGTGGAGAGTCTCCGTGTGCTCTATCTTATTGACTGCTTTGCAGACATGAGGATTTCCACATTATATGATGTCGAGTATATGCATGAGGATATGAGTAACAGAAAAGCCGCAACATCATTTTAAAGCATTTAAGAATTCTCTTACGTAATCCCTATGTGGCGCTGAAATCCAGTTTACCATCCCGTTTGCAGTACTTGGGAAATGTGAAAACATCAGAGCAAGGGTCAGGTTAGGACCTTCTGCTTTTAACCTTGCCCCAGCTGTGCTAATCCCACACCATTTAAACCATTCCCCACTGGTGTGGAATTACAGGCAGCAGGAAAAGAGCAGCACTGGTGGTGCCCCAGGCGCTCAGCTCAGTGAGTGTCCTGCAGCATCTGCTCCACTGAAGACTGTGTGACAGCACTCACCACCTCAAATCTGCTCTAGGCTTTGCTTTGGACTTGATCAGTGTGAAGGGTAGAATGATTTGCTATAGAGAGTTTTAGTGAAATGCTTCCACTGGGATTTGTAGTGATTGAAATATGAGCCTCCATATAAAGATGGGGAGATACGTACTTCACCTGTATTTTTAGGTCAATATGTCTTTACTTTTGTGGGAGTCTTTACATGAAACTTTGTGTGCTGCTAACTGATAACATACTACAGTGTAAATGAGTATTTGTAGATAGATGTAGGTTTGATATTCAAGGTTATTTTAGTGTTCAACTCCCACTGATTTTAATGAGTTTAGCCATACTCTGTACAGCTCTAAGTGAAAAGAGCTAGGAATTTATTGGAAATTGTATAATACAGTTATATTACCTCTCTCATGTCATGGCACAGGTTAAAGCTTTAGGATTTTTATGCTTCTAGTTTTGAGGGACATTTAGTATTTTGATTACAACAAAAGCGAATTTAACATGAGAATAAGGAGAGAAGGGCTTCCAAGAAAAAAGCATCTTTTGTAGTTTGCATTCCTTTGCAGATATATAGCTTTCACTGATGCTGATGGTTTTTCATGCAAAAAGCCTGGAAGTTTGTGCACACAAGTAGTGACACAGTAGACTGAGATGCCCATTGATGGTAGCTCTGTTTTACATTGTGGAACAGTCTTGAAAGATGTAATAGTCTGCTGCAAGAGGAAAGCTAATAAAACCTTTTCGCTCCATCTTGAGGAACAGAACAGAATAGAAAGTAATAGGTTTAAAATGCACAGTCAATATCAGATGTTCTCTGGCTGGCACTGAGTTTTCTTACCTGTGGAAAACAATGAGTAGCTGAGAGTACTCAAGTCATGTTAAGAGGACCTTAAGGCTGTAGAAATTAGAATCCATGTGCCTGAACTGACTACTAGGTATTTTTTCAAAGGTATCCTTATTTTAATCTCAAGTTTTTAGTTTCAGCATTTCAGTCTTAATCCATAACTATGGAATAACCCGTGCAAAATTCTACTCAAGCACAGATTCTGTGCTTCTAATGGCTTAACTGGATTCCTCTATGCATTTTTTAACTGGTACTTACTAGCAGTTATGGTAAGGGTCTAATCCATAGATTTAGGAGCCAAATTCAGCTTTACAATACCTGAGAACATCTGCCCAGATTCTGTCTGCAGCCATAATTAATGGAGCCTTTATCACTGGCTCTTAAGGAAACCTGCAAATGATGCATGCGGGTTCCTTCACAAGATACCCTTTGTGTGCTTCTTTCATCTTAATCTAGGCACAGAAAGCAAAAAATGAAGAGAAAGTCCAGTAGAGAGAGCAATGTTTCATATTCCCCATGGACCAGCAAAACTTGGGCACGTGTGTCCACACATAATACAAAATCTATGGGTTGTTCTAGGCTATTCCAAGATACCCACTCATGATCTTAACATGTCTCCTGTGAGCCAAAGGCAAATAGCAGTGTAATGCTGCGTTATGACAGCCTTGTGCTGGTTCTGTACCGGATTTGACTCTCAGGTTTTTGCAATACATTTTCAGCTCCTTCAATTCTCAAGACAGTATGAATGATTAGGAGTCAGAATCTGGACCTTACAGTTTAGTAAGCATGGAAATTTTATGGTTCTTGTAGTCATTTTTCTAACAAAGGCCAAATCAATTCACCTCAGTGTAATCACCTCAGCCTAATCAGTTCTTACACAAAATGTAACATTTGTTGACATCAGAAACAATTAACACATTTTCTGGTGTTGCTTGAGCAGAATTTTTATGATTAAATGAAAGATTTAATATACATACTGAGATTGTTTTGTATCTGAATTGCTTTTGGAAAGTGAGATAATATTGTATGCATTCACACTCTAGGCAAGTGTCTTGTAAACAGCCTAAATGTGAATTTGAATAAATGGGAATATATACTAAATGTGTAACAATTCTATTTTTAGATGACAGCTTTTGGAGCATTCCTTCATAAAGGGTCCTTCTGCAGGAATTATTTTAATTTGCTGGATTTGCTGGTTGTGGGTGTTTCTTTGGTATCATTTGGTATTCAGTAAGTACTTATAGTATACTTATAATGTGAATGATTTATTTTTGCTTTGGGGTTTTATACTGAAATCAGTGTTTCAGCTCCTTTTGTTCCCCCATTGTTTGTGGGTGTGCAGTCACAATATTCAGGGGTGGGACTGGCAAGAGGTAGTGCTTTGTATGGAGACTGTTGTAACTCATTACTAATACGGGTTGGAAAGAAATTACTACTTCCTGCTATTACCAAGAGAACAAGAGCACCGTGACACTGTATTGTATAGCAAGTAATTCCTGGAGCTTCAGGAGGTTTACATACCATCTTTTGTGGTATTGCCACATCTACAATCTAGTTCTATGAGCTTGCTCTTTCAGCATGACCTACTGGGATATGTAACTTGACAGTATTTGAAGGGGAGAGAAGTTGTACCTTCATCAGGACTGTAAGTGCTAGTGAAGAGATTTTTTTTGCTTTGTTTGGATCAGGCTAAACATAATAAAAGAGTCTGAAGATGCTTATTGATTCACTGAGCAGTTGTGCCTCACTTAAAATGATCTGTGAAACCCTTAGTAACTTAGAAAAGAGCAAGGACTGGGTGTCAGCCAACTGCTTCCCACTTTGTGTTCTGCTTGTACTAGAATACCTGTTACACAAGCTTTCAGTTTCACAATATATTCTTTAAAAGGCTGTCTGCTATTACTTCCTCAAAATGCAGTCCTAGCTACTTGAACAAAGAGAATGTGAGTCATTTGAGATCTTTTCATCTCCAGCTGGTTGGAAATTAAGGTATTCATTGATTTACAGGACTTACACAGTGTCTTTGAAAGAGCTTGTGAACACTGAAAAATACTTTGGGGACTATTTTGCTCCTGACCAAACTTAACTGCATTACAGTATCAGACAAGCTTCTGAGCTATTAATTCCCACGTTGCTCCAGAAATCATTCTTATAGTATTTATGAGATTGATACTATTTTTTAATTGATCCTTTATTAATATTAGAAATCTTGTTTATATAAAAATCTTGTATATATAGAAATCTCTCTATATATAGATTTCTATATATATAATCTTGTATATAATCTTGTATATATTAAAAAATCTTGTATATCTATTTTGAGACTTTTTTGAAATTTCATGTATAAGGAAGTTGCAAGAACATTGTTATTCTTAGTAATAGAATCAGTTACCTTAAAAGTAACAGAATAACTTTTTTTTCCCCCCCTAGATCAAGTGCTATCTCAGTTGTGAAGATCCTCAGAGTTTTAAGAGTCTTGAGGCCTCTAAGGGCAATAAACAGAGCAAAAGGACTTAAGGTGTTTATTTTTATTTTTTAAGTTATATTTCTGTTGGCCCGATTCTTCAGTCCTGCCTCAGGTTAAAAATTCTTGCACAAGAAATGTTGCCTGGAGGAGTTCACAGGGCAAGGACATAAATGAGTTCCTGATTATTAAACATATTAGGCCACGTTCTGCCCACAGTTACAGCACTTTATATGTGGAGGAACACCAATGCCATGGAGAGCAGATTTTGACTGTAATACTTGCTGTGAACCAACATGCCAGAGCAATATTTTAATCGTTTTTCCATAATGCTTATGTAATTTTTAGTCAGTTGATGTTGATGGGTCTATGTCAACAGACTTATAGACAAATTTAGAAAACAAGTTTAATTATGGTAGTAGGTATAATACTGACAACACAGAGGTAGTAGTTTTAAAAAATAATCTGAACGTGATAAAATAGACTTTTAGGGTATGTATTCTGTGGTACTAAGTAACAAGTTGTATTAAAATATATTTTCTTTCTTTCTTTCCAGCATGTTGTTCAATGTGTCTTTGTGGCTATTAGAACTATTGGTAATATTATGATTGTTACTACGCTGCTGCAGTTCATGTTTGCTTGTATTGGAGTGCAGCTGTTCAAGGTAAGTAGGCACACTCAAAATTTTCACTGCATCAAGGAAAGCAAAGCTGAGCTGAATTCTTGGTGGCTTGCTGCTGGAACTCGGTTGGTCCCATTCTGAACCAATCATAGTATAAATGTGTTTATTTTGCATATTCTGCCCTGTGTCATGGCTTTTTGTTTTATATCTAGGGAAAATTCTACAGGTGCACGGATGAGGCAAAACAGAATCCTGAGGAATGCCGGTGAGAACATCTTTGATCTAAGAATGACACATTGTATTTTGAATAATTTAAACTGTAGCAGATATGAGCAGGCATGTGTCAGGCCATTTAGGTTTGTGTAAATTGGAATTACCATTTTAAATCTACCAGAAAAACACAGGCTAGCAAGGAAATAAAACAAGCTTAGGGAGAGAGTAAAATAAACTGTTTTTAATAGAGCACTGAGTAACTCTGAGGCTAATTAAATATTTCACTAATGACAGTTTGTTTCTTTCCCACAGAGGGATATACATCGTTTATAAAGATGGAGATGTTGATAATCCAATGGTCAAAGAGAGGGTCTGGCAAAATAGTGATTTCAACTTTGATAATGTTCTGTCCGCTATGATGGCCCTTTTTACAGTATCCACTTTTGAAGGCTGGCCAGCGTGAGTGAATTCTCCATGTTCTCACAGCATTGTTAACACAGTTACATTTTCCAGAACAGTTCTTTATCATTTACCAGGCATTTTTGGGCAACAAAGCAGTCTTAAGTGATGGTATAAAAACTTATTAATGCAGGAAGGAAAAAACTTACTATCCTTCTGAATCTGTGCACTTTTCCTGTATTTCTTCATTCACCTGTATCTATAAAGGGCAAACGTTTTTTTATATTGTTTGATTCCTAATCTTTCAGCTACTTTTGCTATAATGAGCTGTTCTTTAGCTCTAATGGAAGTAATCCTTTTAGATGTGTATCCATTGATGCCCTTTAATACTAATATGAAAATTTTAGGCCTTTGAGTAAACCTTTTACTACAAAATCAGGCAATAGTACACTGCATAGAGAGGGCCAGGAAGAGTAAACCACTACTCACTATTTCCCTAAATGAAAAAAGTCTTAGAGGATAGCTTTATGGGGGGGGGAATACAACCATCTGGTCATTACCTTGATTCTTTTGGAAAAAAGCATATAACATTGTGTGGTGTGATTCTTCTGGTTTCAATATGCTTGTAAGCCCTCTCCATAACTAGAAAAAACAGTAAACAGCAGACCATTTCTGAAATGTGTCCTCTGAGTCTGCATATTTTACTCTGTTTTGTCATTTTAATGCTAATAAAGATAAAATTTTGTTTGTTTTTCAGGCTGTTATACAAAGCCATTGATTCAAACGGCGAGAATGTAGGACCTGTATACAACTATAGAGTGGAGATCTCCATTTTTTTCATCATCTATATCATCATTATTGCATTCTTTATGATGAACATATTTGTTGGTTTTGTGATTGTTACATTCCAAGAACAGGGAGAACAAGAGTATAAGAACTGTGAGCTGGACAAAAATCAGGTTAAAATAAATAATGAACTCTTAACTTTTGAAAGTATTCTTTTTTATTTATGCACGAAGAGCTTCTTTTCTGCTTTGGGTCAGAAGAGGGCACCAAACACATATCTTGGTAAAAAAATGGAATTAGTACATACTATCAACTGGTATTCAGGTCATTTTATGCTCCTCTTTCTGTATGCCTGACATATCAGTCTTTTTGTTGTGAAAGGTGTTACATTAAGCTTGTTAGCTTCTTAGTGTCTCACTTGTTGGTGTCACATTAAGAAGAATACAGCACTTGCCAGCTTATCCACAGGCAGAGGTAGGTTTTACAATAAGAACAGGAAAATAAATTTTGTGTTCTGAATAGTCTGAAAGTGTTCAAAATGTTCTACTCTCCCTCCCACCCCCCATTTATTTAGACATTCACAGGGGATATTCAGATTCAAATAAAAAAAAAAAATCTGTCCCTTTTTACTGTTTAATCCTTTGACTGAGAAATTAATCAGTCACCAGTCATGATTTTTCAGGTACTCTTGTCCAACTGTAACACACTTCATTTAAACAAAGTTAAGCATGAAACTTTAGCCAGCATTCATTCTGCATTTTGTGCCCCATCAGTCAGCTTTTATAAGCATTCTTCAAAAGACAAGTGGAAGGCCCAGCCTGCATGAGGATTTCAGGCACTAATAGAGTAGGAGATGAATCCATGATGTTCCTACACATGTGACGTGATTTTGCAGGGCAATTTAACTGAACTATTAGGAATAACTCTTTCTCAGTTTTTATTTTGCTGACTCTGGGTTTTATGCTATGCAGTTACATTGGTGGTTGAAAACTTAGTAAAGACAAAGCAAGACTTATAGATGAATTAATAGTCATGCTGTTAATAGTCATGCTATATACTATACATATACATACCTATAGTCTGCAGTATACTACTGTATACTAATACACTGTATAAAGGTGAAACACTTCAGAATTTCCATGAGCATTATTTGATTCTTTGTATGTGGCTGAGTAGTGTATACGATTAGGTACAGTTGTAAATAACTAAGTCAGGATTGGTAAGCTACTTGTTTATTTTATTAACACTTAATAATAAAAAGCCCTTATATCAAGTAGATAGACTGTCTGTTTTTAAGAGTGATATTTAACAATTTGCACTTATTAATTATATTATCAGTTGATTAACTGTTAGGTGTAGTCTGACAATTTTTGATGTATTTGCTTTTACAGCGTCAGTGTGTAGAATATGCCTTGAAGGCACGTCCTCTTCGTAGATATATTCCAAAAAATCCTTACCAGTACAAGTTCTGGTATGTGGTGAATTCTACTGGATTTGAATACATCATGTTTGTCCTCATCATGCTGAACACACTTTGCTTGGCTATGCAGGTAGGAAAACTAGAAGCTCTTTTGAAGCTGTTGGCATAAATTGCAGGGAAGGAATGGGTGATATAACGGCTTGCATTTATGGCAACCTGTATTTTTTAATGAAGTTAAATTTTAAAAAAACCCACCTCTAATCATAGTACTCTTCTGTGACATGTTCTAATCTGTTCATCAGTGCTCTGAAGTAAAATTGTTTCAAACAGCTTGATGTTGACAAAGGTCTTCCTAAACTAATCAAGCTCTTTGAGCTTTATTTTGTACCTGCAGTGTAATTTAATTTATATTATATGTGTGTTCCAAAGATAATCTGTGTGCAAGAAAATCTGAAGAGAATATAAAGTCTAATTTTGTTAGCAAACGTTTCTCTCAACCCCTTAGATTCTTTTATCTACTATATTCTTCTATGCAGTGCCTTTAAGCAGTGTAGTTTCTGTACTTGTTCTGTGTTCATTTTGTATATGTGCTACTTCATATTTGGTTGGATTGGACTGGATGATCTTTAAAGGTCCTTTCCAACCCAAACCATTCTGTGATATTTCTATCCTCTGTGTCTATATCTTCTTCAGAAATGTAAAAAGTTAATATATGGAGCAACTTTAGTTTTGTGTGATAATGCAAAACTCACGCAAACATGTTTTCCTATATTAGCTGTATATCTATATATACCTGTGTGTATTTTTTGCATGTGTGGGGTTTTTTGCATGTATATATATTTTTATTATTCTAATTTTTCTACATTATGTATGCAGTTCTTCGCTAGCTACTTCTCTTATCTACTTTTCCAAGTTGTCTCTTTCTTTTCCCTAGTAATTCAGAATTTGATAAGAAAAAGAATGGTTCAAATTCAGTTTACAAAACCATTCTACATTATTCAATAAATTTGCATGCCCTGTATCCTCTTAAAAATATCACTCCTACACAATATATGTTGTTCTGTGACTAACATACTGCAGGCTTTCTAAGCAGGTGTGACACAAGGTTATGTAATTTTAAAACCTAGCATATAAAACTTGCGAAATTGCTGCTACCTAATACTCCTTTTTTGAGGGAACAGTTTTCTTCTCAAAACCATCTCTCTGGAGATTCCCTTAGGATGTACAGGAATGACAGTTTTGTTCCACTTAGTGCCTAAACAGAATAGATTTAAACAATTCCATTCTTGACCAGAGATATTCAACTAGTCTTGTATGTATATAGGTGTGCATCATAAATACTACTAGAAAATGTTTTCCTGTGCTGCATTTTTACCAACTTTGTCTTAGGCTGCCTTACTTTCACTTAATATTTTAAAGCCTTTACTTTTAAAAGTATTGTATTTTTCATTCACAGCACTATGGACAGTCTAAGCTCTTTAATGATGCAATGGACATTATGAATATGGTTTTCACAGGAGTGTTCACTGTTGAAATGGTTTTGAAACTGATTGCATTCAAACCCAAGGTAAGTTTTAGATATGATTTAATTAGGTCATCACCACAGGAATTAAGTATAACGTAAGTTTCACACTAGCTATGTATTATTCAAAGAACAAAAAGAACCTACGTTTCCCACATTTATCTATCAGTGAAATCATAATAGAAATGTTAATCTGATAATATGTATATATGTAACTCCAGGAAATGAAATGCAGATATCAGAAAAAATATTACAAGGTGGTTGATGAGATCTGGAATATTTTGAGGTAATGAAATGTCCCTTTGTAAATCAGATAAATCATTTCCTGTTACAAGTATTACCACTTCTCCTATTCATGGTACGACATTCATAACTTTACACTAAGTTAATCTCCAGTAAAGACCTGCATATTATATTATATTTCCTATTCTAAAATGCAAAATTATTTGTTTACTTTATAAAATATAGCCAAGTACTACAAACATACACATGAATAATTTGCATATTCAATAGCCTTTTTAGATTTTTATGTTTTCCATTATACATACAAACTATTTGGTAGAGGGCCCCACAGTGAGCAGTTGATTCCTTGCCTTAAAGGGACACTGTCAAAATGAATAACGCAGACACATTTTCAAAAGTAGATTTGCAAGAGAAACTGATAGCTATAATTACTAATTGAAAAAAAAGATGAGAATCAGACTGTGACAGTTAATGCAGTCTTTTTGTTCGGTTCTCATACCCCATTTATGACAGTGCAAAAGTTAATAATGAAAAACGAAACCAAATTGTGTTTTCAGTACAAGGAAATCAGTATTTATTCTGGGTTTATATATATGTAAGTATGTAAAGTGTGGTCACTCATTATATATGGAATTTGAAAAAAGCCAGTCTTGCCATTCGAAGTTTACTGATCTCACCATCTAAGGCTGGTATTTCTCATTTTCCATTGCCCTTCTTTTAAAGTAATCAAGATATCTGCATCTGTAATTGGCTGTGAACTGTGCCCTTTCTTGGTGTTAAGTAGTGAACTGGATGACTGTAGGCTGTGTGGGCAATCTTATTCTTGCTTTAAACAAGCTAGCTCTGATACTTAGAGCAACATAGTCATGGCTGCCCAGAGCTCAGCATGGAGTAGATGTATAACTACTTTCCAGCTTTTCAGAACTATTTATTCAGCTTGCATTTAGTCATGAGCTTGACTGTGAAGCCTGAGCTACTTGATTTAAAGCTAGTTTGTATTTGCCTGCAGAAATAAACAAATTATACATCACTGGAGGTCTGGTGTTGAGATGTGAGGTGTGTAGATCTGGGTGAATGCTTACCCACTCTCCCGTAGTCTTTCTCTGCACAGTCCAGTCCATTGTACATTTCTAATGAATTTATTTGTATTTTGTGTCACCTATCTTATTTAAATACTAAGGATTTCACATTAAAAATAACACAATACGAGGCCCCAGAGGAGATAGATGACATATGTGGACCACAGTGTCATGAGTATGCTGATTGTGTTTCCTGATTTGTATTTCCTGTTCTATATCCTTGTTTCACACTGAAGTTTCAGAAGACTTTGCTGCATTTTATCATCTGCTCTTTGAAAGAAGATTGGGAATCCTTGTATGCACTTGTGACTGTAGTCAGAAATAGCAGCTAATGCAAAACATAGTGGTCTGATCATGAGTGTATAAATCACAGTGCTCCATTTGTGTTATGGACTTCCTACTCATTATCAAATGCAATGTCTTAATACTGGTCTCTAAGACTTTACAATTTGAGTTTTAACTCTGTTGCAACATGCTTTCTATTGATTGGATCCTTTTACCGTGAGAGACCCCTGGATCTGAACCCTGAGAGTTTGAAGGGCAGACACTGTCAGTGAAAGGTCCTCATTTCCTGAATTTCGTTCCCCCATAGATGCAGAACACCTTAAACTTGTTAATTAGCAGGACAAGGTTAAAAGGCCATGATATTAATCAGACTTTTGGCAGAGATTAATTAGCAGGAAGGGAAGGGAGTTAAATATCTTTAAGGTTGTTCCTGTTATTCTTTGAATATTGTAACTTCTTAAATTGTCAGATACTCTTTAACAAAACACCTATTGGTAACATATATTACATAGTTCATTAATAATTGCAAATAACCTATCAGTCTTAAGCAGAATGTGAATGTCTTTTAGTAATCTAAGTTTTAAACTAGATACATGCTTAAAACAACAATGAATTGCTTTAACTCATATTAACATTTAATAATAGTAGGAACAACCTGAAACCCAACTTAATGTTTTGCTTTAGGGTCCGTGAGGAAAGACTGATTCATTTCCTCTATGTCTGTGTCATTGGTGGGTTTCTTAGTCTAGTCTGGCAGAATGGACAGTTTTATTTATTAATTTTGTGCATTTAAAAAATTATTTCAAAGATGCTCAAATTGTCAAATAAAAACTCCATTACTCACTCTTTAAAAATAAGAATAGATAAAAACATGTTAGTTTTTATCTCATCTGCTTGACAGTGTCCCCTTAATACATTGACAAAAATCCTGTGAAAACTGATCTTTTGGTTTCGCTGGTCATGCAAACTTAAGGCTACTATAAATTACTGATACTCTTACTATGATATTGTGTTGTTTAAAACCAAGGTACTGCAGACTGCCTTCCAGCTGTGAAATATATAAAACATGGATAAGTGATAGATAGTAAAGGTGATGCTGAGTGTCTGGCACACTTCTTGACTGGGAGATTGGAACACACAGTACTTTGCAGAATGAGGCCCTAAACCTTTCAACGGAGTACTAAAAGGACTAAAATATTTATGTGGTAGATCTATAGAAACATATTTTGGTGTTAATTCTCTATGCCTACATATTCCCCAGGATTTGTGATTTTATCCTTCAGCATTTCTCAATGAACACATTTTTCATAATGTAAGTTAAAAGAGTAGGCATTTTTTCTTCACATTGTTCTTCACATTTGCTAAAATCTGTTACTTAGCATGGTTTAGTACAGTACAAAACAAAATACAGCTATGAAATCTAAAATAATACATCAACACATACTGTATGTACAGCTTCATGATAGCTAGCTGTTACTTAAACTTGTATTGATTTTCCATGTCATTTTACATCAGATTTTTGTAAGAAAAAAGGAAAGATGGCTAGTAAGTGAATTGATCTTGGGTCATTGCAGTGGTGAAAACAACTTATTTGCATGATGTTTATTTGCTGTGACTTGTCCATTCCTCCCTTTTCCAAAACCATCTTTATTTTCTCTTAGTTTTTTTGTTTATTTGTATGCTTTTGCTTTACATATTACTTTAAACAATATTTGTCTATACTGATGGAAAAGGTTTCATAAAATAAATAAATGTGTAGAATATTTTAGCTGTATTGAATCAAAACGTGAATTTGTTATTTCAGTGCCTTATATTGTAGCATGTCTAGTAAAGTCACTTTTTCTATAGCTGGAATTAACCTTTATTTGGACAACCTTTTTTGGTTCCTGTTGTAGAGGAAGATGGATAGCACACCTCAGTATCGTGCTGATTATCTGTTTGCTAATAGTCTCTTATTTTATGTATATATATAAATATCGCTATTTTAAAATCAAGAAAGATACTTCTCAATGAGAGAAATAAGGAATACGTGCTCAGGAAGAATATTATGAGAGTAGCTCCCCTTCTTTAGTTGGGAGCTGCTAATCTCTTTAGGATTATAAATTTAAGTATCGTTGAGGTGGTTCAGCATGATGTTTAGTAGAAACTTTGGGAATGGCTTGTTCTTGTGAAGCGGGATGAGTAAGGAAGGAGCGATAGGGAATTGTGCAGGAGCTCTGAGAAATGGATGCGTTTGTTCAGGAGGCCAAATCCATGAACATTGGCTTTTGCCCCAAGACTGGAATTGATGATTAATCCCAAAGAACCAAAGCATGTGGCACAAAGGAAAGTAGTAACAATCATACTCTTATCTATTTTCCTCTTACAGCCCCTTCCTTACATGAGGGAATGATTATAATAATTTGTGTTTTAAAAGAGCTAAAAGAGAGTAGCATTAGAATTTTGTAATAAAGAATTAGAATTTTTATTATCAGGCTTTCCTGACTCTGCTCAGTGCTAGAATATGCTGTAGAGCTGTCTTCTGCTGTAGAAGCTCTCTTGTAGTCTCCAAGAGCAAATTTCCACATTAAATTAGCTTTTTTCAAATAGTAATGTACTTGAGTGTAACCTTTAAACTGTGAAGATACTAGAAATTCTAACAGTTTAAAATCTTAAGAAAAATATTGTCCAATTCTAAAAAATTTTGTAGCTGATTTTGCTTTTCTGTGGTAACAACACATGTAACAACTTAAACTACTCAGCTAAAACATTATCTTATAGTAACAGTGTAATAATAAGTGTAACTAGACATAAGGTTAGATTAGCATGCTTGTAATTTTAAACTTTTTGCTAAATTAATTTTTTAGGTCTTCAATAGTGGCTGACAAGTTACTATTTTAAAATTAATTACCAGGAAAGCAGAATGTATGTGTACAGAATGTACATTTCAGCTTTTGTTGTGTAATGCACATTCCTTAGTCATGGTTGGCTGAGAAATGTAACTGAATGAGAAAAAGGGCAAGTTCAGTAATTTTTGCAATTCTGAATTTTTGTAATAACTAGGCAAAATGCACATATTGCAGAAAACCTACATATCTTGTCTCCGTAGAGTTGCCTTCAACAGAGTAATACATCTTGATTTGTTCCCAGTGACAGATTGATCCTGGAACCTACCTCAAGGTTTCTTCTGAAATATCTTTTTGCTCAAACATGCAGTTTTGATGCCAGTAGACAGCTGATTGTATGATAGCACTTTATAACCATTTGCAGGAGGGTGCCAGTAACATACACATAGGGAATATATTTAAAGCCATAAAATGTCAGAAGTGACTAAGCAATTTATGAAAATGAATTTTCAGACATTGGACCGGCTGCATTAAAAGCATTAAGAAATTGTTCAGGTTGCTATGGTTCCTAGCACTGACTTCACTTGTTACAGAATCAGGCCCTGACTGCAAATGTAGTGTGAGTTCCTATATTAAACCTAGTTCATGAATAAAAGATTAAGTCAGTTCTGTAATATTTATGCACAGTTCCATGTTAATAATTGTGCATGATTAACCAGTGATGAGCTTTTACCCTTTGACTATTTTTACCAGTCACTTAGATAGGACTATCATGAAGTCATTAATGTTAAGGAGGTTTCAATTGGCTTGGTCTTGTAGAAATATTATTAAAGGGATTTTGTCATGCTTATTCGGGTATATACATTAGAATTTTTCAGCCTTGCTGGAAGTCCAAAACCAGTTTTGGATGATGGCTTGCTTGCCAACATTGTGCTTATATGATGGTGTATTACGCATGCATACTGCGTGTGTGTGTGCGCGTGTGTGTGTCTGTCTGTGTGTGTGTCTGTACATGTATATATATAAAATATATATATACACACACATGCACATATATGTTGCTTTTCCTTCAGTAGGCAATATTGTTTGTTTTGTTTTGTTTTCTCATTAGACCACAGGTTTTGTTTAACTAATTTCTGTTTATGCAAAACTAAACAGAAGTATGCAAATATTTGACATTTCATGTGTAATCACAAACGTTTGCACCCTGCCTGCTCTGTTCAGGGCTATTTTAGTGATGCCTGGAATACGTTTGACTCCCTCATCGTTATTGGCAGCATAGTAGACGTCGTTCTCAGTGAAGCTGATGTGAGTATACCCCAGCTTACTTTCCCCAGTCCCTACTTCTCTTTCTCTGTCTCCCCACTATTTCCATCATCTGGACAAGTCACAGATTTTGATCTGATGTTTCTAAAGTTTGAATACAGACCAGTCATAGGTCAATTATGTTGATATGGGAAATAAATAGCCTTTTTTTTCTACCAATTTTTTTTAGCTATGAAAGGGAAAGATTATATTGTATAGTGGTACATCAGAGAAGCCTAGAGTGTTTCTGTGTTATAACACTGTCCTTTTCTTCTCTTTTTCTGTTTGTGTTTTTCTCTTGCTCTCTTTCTGCTGAATGCTTGTCCTAACAGCACTATTTCACTGATGCATGGAACACTTTTGATGCCTTAATTGTTGTTGGTAGCGTCGTTGATATTGCTATAACAGAAGTTAATGTAAGTAGCAACTGTTCATGCACTAAAAAGTAATTGCTGTCATCAAGAAATATAGAAAACTTTATCCCCCAAAATCCTTCTCTAGAAAAGTATGGTTTGTCCTGGAATCGAAGACCAAAACATTGATATAGATGTTTGTACAAGCTGTTATTATAAATCTATATACCTGTATAATTGCACATGCACACAGCATAGTGAGACAATGAGAATTATATTTTTCTATATATGTACAGAAAATATTTAAAACATTTTATGTATAAAAAAGGAATTAAGCCTCTGTTACTATTTTACTTGAAGCCTAGTGATTTTTGTAGGTACCTTGACCAAGATAATTCAAGATTCTGTAAGTTGTTTCAGTGGCTCAGTTTAACAAATAATGTTTTTTTCTGTGGGAGGTTTGGTTTTTAGAGCGATGTTAGCATTCATATCTCATGAGGTAGCAGAAGAAGGGTACATAGAGACAGTAAGGCTTTCCATGCTGTGGAAAATAGAATGTTTGTTTTTTCCTATTCCTTTTGCTTTTCCCATCCTGCAGTAAATGTTTTGAAATTTGAATTACTCTTAAAGTACTTGGGAAACTCCATCTTTTCACCAAAATTTTGACTGATGGCCATTACACATATGGGTGTTGGACAACAGAAAAATCCATTTCCAAGAAAAAAATAGGGAAATACTGGGTTTTGCCTGTTTTCTATCTGACTTGCTGGTTTTAACAAGGAAAACTGTATCACAAAAATGGTAAATGAAGGGTAACAAAATACATACCAGTTCTGTAGTAGATATGCAAGTGCTTCCCATACTTACATGCCTCTTTGTTTAACTAGTCAAAATAAAATTTCAGAGGAAAGTGCCTCTTCCCTCTAGTGCTTCTTGAGACCTCAAAAAGGGAGACTGAAGAAAGTGAGACTTGGATCTGACCCAGCCACTGAAAATGCTCAGGGAGCACACAGACTCAGTAGGTGAGGTTAGCGTATTCTACCTGCTGAAGATCTTACCTGTTTATCATTCTGAGAAATAAGTTATCCAGAAATACCCATGATGCAGGAGATCCCCAACATTCACATATTTTCCTTGTATCAAAGAATAGATTAATCAGAGAAAGCTGTAGATATAAATAGTTGCTTGGTATTATTTGAAGATATTTAGCTTTCATGTTTTTCTACAGCAGTCACAGTTTATGAGCCTGGCTAATAACATTCCTTTTCTCTTAAATTTGTTTTAGTAAGCTACTTGCTAGACATCTTTTTTTGCCCCAGTGGATTTTATTACTTACCCAAATGGTTTCTTTTCAGTAGGGATATTTAATATGCATCACCTTTCAAAATACTTCTAAATTTGAATAAATACTCTTCAGTGGTGAATATTTAAGTTGCAATATCTCTATCATATTTTGGGGAAGCAAATCCATCCTGTGGTTATCATTGCCATTTAACTGAAAGAGTTTTTCAGAGAAAACACAGTTCAAAATTTATTTTCCGAAGTGGTTCGTGTCAGGAACCCAATTCTTAGGATCACATTCCTCCAGTCAATAGCAGAAATGATACCCTTTACTCCATTTAGACAGTACCTTGATTTTGGAACTGTGAATACCGTGATAATAAAGTTGCCCAGGAACATGGAATAGAAATTGTATTTGAAAAAAAATGTGATCTGTTCCAGGCATTCCAGGATGAGGGGAAAAAAAAAAAAAAGCATAATTCTCAAGTAAGATCTGTGTAGAAGACAGGTTTTGGCTTTCAGTGCGTTGTTCAGATCAGCAGACCACCTACTAGGAGCTTGGATTTGTCAGGTTGGTCTTGATTGAGGCCATGGTTTGATGAGGATTCCATTTGGCATCTCCGTGAGCTTAAGCAGCCTTCGTCCACAGCCCTTCTTACCCCCATAGCTATGGGAGCTGTGCTTGCACAAGAGTTTGAGGACTTCACAGTTGGCTGGATGAGGTGCTGAGCACAAAGTATTGACAAAAGTGTGGGCCATGGTAGGGCAGAAATGAGTGGATAAGGCTGCTGCCAAAGGAAGTACTTCTTATACTGTGCCCATACAGGTCTCCCTTCAGAGCATATTAGCGTTGGCACAGACAACATCAATTAGTGGCAGTAGCTGCTGTTGAGAAACAGTGATGTACATAGTTTTTAATCTTCTTTGGTTCTTGTCTATTTGGTAAGCATAGTAATACCTATTATAAATGCATTTCAACCAAATACAGAAAACAAATGTGTTCTTTTATCTTTTTTTTTTTTTTTTAAGATGGCAGAATGTCTTCAAGCATACACAGAGTCTATTAGCCCTGATTAAAGACTTCAAATTTCTTTATAAAGCTGCAACTTCTACACTGTCATCTCAAAGAGTAAATAGAATCAAAATAATTTTAAGGCTGATTCACCTTAAAATTCCTTCCTGATTTTACGTTAAACTATGAGAATCTCATGACTGACTGCGTTACTGGAAAGAACAATGGAGGAGTGATGTGATAATGTGGGAGCAGAAGGACCTTAGCCTGACCCTTAGATTTCGGACTGATTTTGCTCAGTTTTCAGAGGGCAATGGATCTTTCTATCTGTGAAATGCAGGAACCTGAGCTGACAGCGAGGGTCAGTCAGCACAGAACTGCACTGTCCCATTGAGACATTTCTCAAAGTATAATTACAGTTCATGGAGAAGATTTTTAAAAGCTGCCTCTAATTTGTTTGGAGGTGTTTTTTGTTTGTTTTTGGTTTTTTTTCCAGAAAAGTTTTGATGTAGACTTTCAGCTCAAGTATTTATGATTTACCCACTATTACCATTCACAGTAGTACTGGTGTAGATGAACATAGTATCTGAGGAGCGTAAAAAGACCAATCATTTAGAATAGCTTTCTCTAATAACTGCAAAATGTACTTGATTGTGAAGAGATTGAAAAATAGCTCAAATGTACTTCCGTGACCACAGAAGATGTCCCTGTTTAACCCCGTATTTAACACTGTATGGACAGTGTTAATTTGACAGCATTACTTGTAACTGATCACTGCTGAGCTTTCCGCTGTGAACAACACTGTCATTTTAGTAATTCACACAGTTGTCTTGAAAATATTCTGGAGATCGAGTAGTGATCTTCAGGAAAAGTACACACCACAGTCAAGAACTAGCACTGTCATTTCTTAGTTCTTCATGCTATACTCACTAGAGAAAAAAGGCTCATCTTTATCTTCTACTACTGCACAGCAGACTATTTGTGTACTAAGTATTGTCTGTTTCTGGTCTTTTCCACTTTTTTGTGCTTTGTTCGTGCAAGTCATTAATGCATTACAGTTTCAATATATTTCTGGGCTTGATTTCCCATTTTCAACATGAAACAGTGAATACTGCAGAGTGTCCAGGGAAATTTCTTAGATTTTAATGACTTTTTTTGTTTTGATTCTACTGAATTATTCCTACTTCATTAGTTTTGTGTAAATTTCTCTAATCCAAATACAGTATTTTAGAATCTTTTTCTTAATATTTTTTCGGCATTCTGAATTGTGCCATTTCCCCTGTACTTTTTAATCTAACACTGACAGTGATCCTGGGAAATCTACAGCTCTGCTAAGATGCTAACAAGACTTTGTCTTCAATGGGATTTCAAGCACGATTCAAATGGCACCTGTGAAAATGCTCACTATAGAAACTTCTTAAACTCAGGAAGCTCAGCCTTGTTTGAGGGGTGATCTGAAACAGTGTAAATTGCTAGCACTGATGTAAAATCAGATCTTGTTGCAGCTGTAACTACACACGTACAGCCGTCTTAATTGATCAATGTAAAAGAAGACTTGAAAGAATGTGAATGCCTAAAATAACGTACTCAAGATGAACTAAGCTTTCTTATAGGTATGCATATACAATTTCTCATGCTGTGGAAACAACTCAGCATCATTCTGATAGTCTAGCTGTGTACATTTAGACTAATTCCAAAGGCCAGCAAGTTCTTCTAGTATATAACATGTTTGTATCTGACCCATTTTTTTTTCAAAAGAGTGGGTTGGGCTTTCTAGTTGCATATCACCTTGATTTCAGTATTAAATTCTGGAAATTAAATCTAATTTCTTTATTTTGTTTTTCCTTTTCTTCTTTTTTTAACGTTTTATAATAATTTATATGGTGCCCTGAGGCTGATTCTTCTGATCCAGTAACCTCCCATTCACATATAATCCAGGAGATTACTGTGTTTTGAGTATTTTTGGTGCCTGTGGAAATCAGTGTTTAATGCGTTCAGCAGTTCAGCAACAAGACTGCTCAGCATCCTCAAGGACTGGATCAGTGACCAACTCCAGAAATGAACCACCTCAGAGCAACATATATTTTGGCAATACACTATTTTCTATGATTTTTTTTTTTAATTTACTCTGTCATTTAATATCCCTTCCTTTAACCAGTTCTTCTTTTATGAACCTAATTGGTTTTCATGTTCATTTTATTTTTAGAAATTTTTAGAGGCAAGTATATATAAGTAAATATATATGGTATAGCAATAAAAAAAATTTAAAAACACTACTAAAACCTATATAATTCCTTTTGGTTTTTGTAACCTTTTGTTTTCAAAAAGTTTCACATGACACGCAGGATCTTGTGTGGTCATAAAAATGGTTCCTTTTCAATTAAAAAAGCAGAGTAGTGATTGTGAGACACAAGATGTGGTCAGTCCATTCTGGGAGATGGACATATATAGCTTAAGACAATGAGAGATAAATAAATTGAAAATAAATTCTGAATAAATGAGTAAGTTCTTAAATGGAAAAAACAGACAAATTTCAATCTGGCCTGACTATATAGAAATTATCTTATTTGTCAGCTCAGAAACCAGTTGAATGACCAGCACTGGATGACTTAGAGGCATGATCACATTGTTACAGTAGTAGTTACAAAGGTTTTAATTCACATTTTTTATTTAAGTTTCTTTTACCATTCATGTGCTGCCAAAATGTCGAGAAAATAATGGAGAGTTCACTTTCCTCTTCTTTTATGCAAATGTTCAATGCAGTCCCTATGGGACTAATTTTATGCTTGAAGTTAAGTAAAATTCAAGTTCTTTGCTGAAATAGGGCTTAAAGGAACAGCATTGATATCTTCCTCCTGAGCCCCTCAGGAAAACCTATTTTTCTTGAATCACCACTGTAAACACGTGAGGCTTATTCAATGCTTACACTACCGTAACAACTAACAGTAGTTAGTAGCAATGTCATGCATCAAAAAAGTCTCTCACAAAACCAGAATTCGATATTCTGCCATGTGGCAAGAAGGAGCACCATTATTACCATTTCAGCACTATGCAGTGCATAATGTTGACTTGTGAACAGTGGGATGCTCTTTTCGTCTGCTAGACTGTTAGTGGAGTGTGTGCTGGGAGGGCTGATGCTTATTTTTACATAGCTGCCCACTCACCTAGTAGCTGGTGGGACAGCTGATCTCGGTTGTGCAGAGGAGTGGATTAAAAACCTCGTATCTACCTCCTATAAGAGATTCTGGATTCCAATTTTGAACAAAAGCACTGAAGTTCAGTTCGAATTCCACTTTATGCATCAGTATCCTATGTTAGAACTTATGTTTTGTTGCTAGTAATTGATATTTTTGAATACTGTTAATGCATTTTGTAGACTTTTGCAAATGTATCTCTTTAGGCTTAAGGATAGGTCAGAAAATACATTCTCATATGGCTTTGCTTTCGTTAGTATGAAGTCTTATTGCAATATGAAATCTATACTATGTTGCAATATTTAATTTGGAAATAGAAGTAAATTTCTGAGCTGCTTTCATGAAGGTGTTAATACTAATAATTTTGTTACTTTATTGCACAACAATATTTATTAGTTATCATAATACCCTGTGCCATCAACATGTTAGTTATGAACTTAAGAGTTTTAAATACATCTTTTTACAAGGGAAAAAATACTTTTTTTATCTACTCTGGGGTTCTTCACATTGATTCAAAATTTTTGCTAACTTATGTACATGGGCATTTGGTTCATGTTGAACAGGGAGAGCACTGCGTCAATGGTTTAACCCCAGCCGGCAACTAAGCCCCACGCAGCTGCTCGCTTACTCCCCCCCCCCCCCCCCCCCCCCCCAGTGGGATGGGAGAGAGAATCAGAAGGGTAAAAGTGAGAAAACTCCTGGGCTGAGATGAAGACAGTTTATTAGGGAAAGCAAAAGCCACACACGCAAGCAAAGCACAACAGGGAATTCATTCACTCCTTCCCGTGGGCAGGCAGGTGTTCAGCCATCTCCAGGAGAGCAGGGCTCTATCTCGCGTAACAGTGACTTGGGAAGACAAACGCCATCACTCCGAACGTCCCCCCTTCCTTCTTCTTCCCCAGCTTTATATGCTGAGCATGATGTCATACGGTATGGAATGTCCCTTTGGTCACTTGGGGTCAGCTGTCCCAGCCGTGTCCCCTCCCAGCTCCTTGTGCCCCCCCAGCCTCCTCCCTGGTGGGGGGGGGGTGGGGGGTGAGGAGCAGCAAAGGCCTTGACTCTGTGTCAGCACTGCTCAGCAAGAACGAAAACATCCCTGTGTTATCGACACTGTTTCCAGCACAAATCTGAAACATGGCCCCATGCTAGCTACCATGGAGAAAATTAACTCTACCCCAGCCACAACCAGCATACACTGATAAGACTATGAAGAAAATGACTTGCTAGCACATTTTAATTTCAATAATTATTCTCTGAGCAAATTGTATATGTATATACATACATGCATACAGACACACGTAAACTACATATTTCTGAAGATATTTTGGCAACCTGAATGCTTTCCTATATATGTTATTGTCATCATATGTATTTGTCATTCAGGTGTTTCCTTCTGCATTTGTAATCATGATTACATCATCATTATGTGTTCATTTGTTTTGGCATACTCTCATACCCTTTGGCACAATCTGTAAAAAAGAAGCATTTGACCAACACTGTATACTAATATCCACTGATTTTTACCATGTTTATTTTTTCTTAAGCACAGAGCTACGGGTTGCTTCAATGCATGATGCAATCTGTTTCACACTGTTCACAGTTTTGACATTGAAGGTTTTTCAGTTAGGATGTTTATTTGGAATTTTTGTTGCAATATGAAGAATGCAATGAGATACTGTTTAGGAAATGTGCTAAATTTTTCATAAGCAGCAATAAATACTTGACTGAAATTGGTAGCAGGTTGCAAACACTTTAATCAGTGAGGCAGAAATTTACGTTGGTCATTGGTTAATCTTTTTTGAGGGTTGGGATTGTTTGGGGAAGAAAGCTGCTGTGTTGAACTTTGATTAAGAAAAAAAATCATGTTACTGCCTATTTGAAGTATTTAAGAATTGGCTTAAAATTACATAGTTATGAAGTGCTTTGCTGAACTAGGCTCTCAGTGTAGCTGGCACATGGCTGACAGAAAAGGTAGAATAATTAAGCCAGTCTCTGTCCTCATTTACCTCATTTCAGTCCATCTGTTAGCCAAGCAGTGAAAGCAGAAGCTGTTCATTTATTCTAGCTGTGCCCGTTACCAGACTTGTAGCAGTGATCCCAGAAAGCACATCTGTCATCTTAGGAATCATGTAATCCCACAGGGGACAAAAAATCATGATAATGACCAGTCAGTCCCCAAGCGTTTGCAACACGAGTAGTATTGGAATGGTTGGTGGAAGGTGAGGGGAAAGAGGAGGTTGTAAGTAGGTTGCCTGACCACAGGAAATATTTTTATTTGCATTCTTGTCAGCAGTTATCATCCAAAGAGACACTCTCTGCTCAACCTGCCCCCTCCTCAGTCTCAAGTCTATTCTAATACTTTCCCTACATATACATAATGTGCCACCTACTTCCGTGTGTACATGTTAAGTAATATTACTGAAGTTGCAAATAAGACTATGTGTTTGGGTAGTGTATCTTTTTTCCTTATCTGTAGGAAGCAGATGTTCTCTGTTATTGTCAGTCTGTCTGTTATTGTTACTGAAGATTGTGTTACCTTAATCTTAGTTTCCCAGATCTTAGTATTACTTCCTGCTGGATGGCCACACATAAACGTTAACTAACTTCGTCTCTCAGATGAGCATTTCCTTTATAAATGCGTATGAATAATGTTTTATTTGTGGTATATCACTATATTAGCTTCATTATATTTATTATTTATAATATAAACCAAGCTGCTGTATTATCAGAGGGAAATGCCAGAGAGGGTAAAAAATTAGATACACTCACTTTAAAATGTCAGTACCCAAAACACTTGGCCAATGATGGGCAGAAGTTGAATATTTTCAGCTCCAGTAGAAAAAAATCATTTGGTATCAGGAGTTCATTTTCATTGTTTGTTTCTAGCATCAATCTCCACCCTGGTATTTTTGTACAATTTACTTTTTGTGAACAGGGTATTTTCCTTTTTCATTCCTGGCGTGCTCTTTCCAGTGTCCATAATTGATAATCTCTTGCATATGACATCCTAACACTTCCCAACAGCAGCAGATCAGCCATCACAAACAGGCAGTTAGAGACTGCTTCGTACAAAGAAGCTGCAAAAGAGTGATTTATGAGAGGAGTGTGCGTTACACAGTCCTGTGCATACGCAAATACATTCAGTGCCCTTCAGACAAAAAAAAAAGTTGAGGGATTTTGCACTCATCATTCCTGAGCACCTGCAGTAGAACTGTTCACATAGTTCTGGTAATCTGATCTCTGGCAACATTTTCAAAAGTGAGAATTAAGTAATTATTAAGATAGTCATATGTAGAAAAAGGGGTTTTAACTGACTTTTCCTTTTGTGAGGGTTTTTTCATAACCAAATCATAATGCATACTCATTATTTTTTCTTTTGGAAAGCAATTAAATAAAAATCTGTAGGACTAAAGTATCCTTGTTCTGTTCTTATCTATCCTATTACATATTGCTATCCTAATACTGTTCCTAGCTTATCTGGAGCCCAATCCTTCTATAAAAGCTAGTGGGGAAAAACTCCCAAATGCAAACCCCAGCATTTTACTTCATTTTTTTTAGTGTCAATTTGTGATGATACTGTAATTTAATCTCTTCTGTATCTGTCAAATATTTCATTTAATTTTTGATGATACAAAATTTTGAATGCTAATTAAGTAATTTGCTCACTGATTAAGACAGTATCAAGCTCAGCATGAGTCAGTCACCAGAGATTAATACGAAATTTCACGCTTCATCTGCAATTTCTTTAAGAGTTTCAGATAAAAAGGTATTTTTTTCTGTACCAAAAAGTCAATAGCAATGTAGGTCTGTGTACACTATTACAGGTTTGTGATTAATGCAGCTAGACAGCTTTGCAAGATTGTCTCCATGTTTTGTGATATTTTGGCATTTATGATATTTGTGATTATTAATTTCTCCTTAATCTATATTTTGATGTTTTTATTTCAAACTTGAAATATGCAGGGAATTTCTAATGCAGCAACAGTCTTGCATTGGCAGCATATTTTTTTGTGTATTTTATTAAGTGCTTACGAAGCTTAGATGTTACAGCTGATTTTAGAAATACTCTGCTTACTGAAGTCTAGTGAGGAGATCTGGGTTTTGGTTAATATAAATGCATCAATTTAGTAATAATCCCTTAAACAGTTTTAAAACTTTTTGTTTCAGAAAATACTGATATCCTGGAGGGCAGTAATGTATACATATGTAGATTGCACGTAGTTGGTTCATTGGCTGGTAGTTGGTTATTTTTACCGCATTTTCCCCTTGCAATACCTTTATATTATATATGTTTTGCAAAAAAGTAATAGACAAAACAATTAGTATTTTAATAAATACAGCTAATGATCTAACTTTAGCAAAGTACTACCTATTCTTGTTTTTTTACCATAGTATGTTTGTATAATATACTGCCAGTTTTTTCAGCAGAATCAGCTCCTCTCTTTTGCCTTCCCTCTCCCTAGTTTTATCTTAGGTAACAACAATACTTGAGATTTTACTCAGTGAAGCATGGCATTGGGAGTGTGTGTCTGATGCACCTACAATGTGTTGGAAGCAGCACTGAGGAGGCATCAAGGTTATTGCCGCTATATGTGACAATAATTGTTGAAAGGTGCCCCTTTAAAGGGAGGATATTTTAGGCAAAAGAGTAAGACCCATCACTTGGATCTAACGTCCAGAATCCCACTTCTTCTAGTGCTATAAAGTTTTGAGAGGCGCTTCCATTCAGTTTTGGAAGAAGCTGCTGTGAATCTGTCAGTGCACAGGCAAGCGTAGACAGTTGGTACTTTAAGCTTTGCTAGCTGTTTTGCTAAGTGTCTGACCATTTAGGATATCAAGACAGTTTCTCCAAAGACAGAGACATTATAAAGAGAGAAGTGAGTTTCTTCTTCACAGGACATAGAATTTGACTCTGTGAACAACAAGTTGGTGTGTGCCTCTCTCCTCCCTGTAGCTCCTGAGGGTTATACAGATCTGTTCCAAAAGGGTCAATCAAATCCCGAAGCCCTTTCTCCATGCCTGATCCTCTTACATCAGCTCAGGTATATGAGTACTGTGTAGACAGTGAGAGAGTACAAGTATTGCCTTCTCATTTGCACCTCTATGGGAAGGCTAGCCTTCGTGTCATTGTGCTAAAAATGTTTGTCTGTCACTTTGGCAGAGTGAAAATCTGTCCTTGTTAAGCACTGCAAAACCCAATGTTCATCACTGAGTGAGTTAACTCAAGTGAATTAGTTTGCTTTAAGGGAGCTCCTGATGTGATATAAAACACAATTACTTGAATAGGGTTAGATTCCAGTGATGGAGTAATTAATCTTCAAAAAGAGCACAGCAAAAAAGGGACCTTGAAAGGCTCGTTTGACCCCAAAGCTTTGTTCTTGAGTTTTACTTAGGCTTACTGCTATAATTTCATACAACCTGTGGAAGTCAATGGCTGATTTTGTTTGGCTTACATAGGAGCAGATCTTTTATTTTGTATTTACTTTCCATTGAGTCTTTTCAACACGTTTTATACTAGCAGATTTTAGTATGAGTCAGCCAACAATGTTTTAGTATGAGTCAGCCAACATGAAATGCTAAAGGGAAGGTTTTAATAAGGATATTAATGTTTTGTTCAGGAAGTATATTGAGTTGAAAGATGTTCATTTACATTTAGAAATGAAAAATGTCCTTCCTTCTGTTTATGGTTAAGCTGATTTTTTTTAATCTTTTATTTGATTTTAATATTTAATGTTCTTAATTTCTTAAAGCCAAAGCCAACTGAAACAGTCACAACTGATGAGTCTGGGGTAAGATTAGTAAACTGACCCCAGTGGTTTTACCTCTACTTGAGTTTATTCTTTTTACCATGTCTATTTTCCACCAATTTTTTTCTGTATTTTTCATAACTGTCTTACTACAAAGGTGTTATGCAGTGGTTTGCATTCATTGTCAGTGTACTATTGAAGTCTACTACAAACAAGCCTAATATGATCCTTATTAACAAACTAGAAAACTTGGAAATGCATGTGATGTGTGAAGCATTTCTACAGGTCCTGTGTTTTTAGCATGTAATTTTTCCTTTCATATCATGCTTATCAAGGTGAAAAGGCCCTCAAGATACATTTCCAAATCTTACCTCTTCCACCTTTGCATTTGATGTTGTTTTTCTGGAAGTGTTGCATGTTTGAGTTTGTATTTAGTTTGACTTCTCCATGATGCTCTTCAGAACTCTGAAGACAGCGCTAGAATCTCCATCACTTTTTTCCGTCTCTTCCGGGTGATGAGGTTGGTGAAGCTGCTTAGCAGAGGAGAAGGCATCAGAACTTTACTGTGGACATTTATTAAGTCATTTCAGGTTAGCAAAATTTATTTAAATTTGCTTTATAATTACAACCATTTATACACCAAACGTTATGAAGCACTACCCTGTAGAGTGCAAAAAACATTTCTTTTGAAATTCATGCTTTGAAATTCATGCTATAAATATATTTGCATACTAATGCCAAAATAAACTTTATCAGTTACTTCAGTGAGTCCGAGGGTCATTTTTTGTCGTTTAGTATTAGCTGTTACCGTGAGATTTCTACTGTGCTTCATAAAAAAATATTTGGTATATGTAAAAGGGATAGGATAGGTTTGACACACACAGGTCTCATACTTCCACACATTTTATTAGATGACTACAAAAGAGGAATTTAATCTATTTTTTTATATAAAACTGATTTTATAAGTGTAACAAATAGCTATTTGAATCCTTGCTCCTGAAAACTCTGATGAATGTGAAGTTAATGGAACTGTAAACTGTATAGAAGGAAGTATCTTTGTGTTGTCAGAATCAGTAATGAAAATAAAATTAAAAACTGCTGAAGATGATTCCTCCCCCCAGATTGCTGGTAGAAATAATTTAAAATATAATGGAGCTTGTGTTCATTGTATGCAGCAGATTATTAAGAGTGACAGGTAATAACTTTTTAAGCACTTGCATAGGAAGAAAAAACTTGGAAAGCCTCTGTTGTACAGAGAACTTATTTTTGTAAATGGAAATTGCCATTATGGTGTGAAATTATTAAAAGACGATGCACCTGTCCCATTTCTAGGCTCTGCCTTATGTTGCCCTTCTGATAGCCATGCTGTTCTTCATCTATGCTGTCATTGGAATGCAGGTAATTATAGAATTTTTTTAGCATTAAACAAAAGTACAGTGTTGGCTACTCTGAGACTTGTTTACTAAGGTGCTTATTGAAACATTCCTTTGATAGTGGTCCTATATATAAGGCAGAACTTTCCGAGTAATGTAAAAATCTTTTTTTGGCTATGATTTTGGTAGTCAGAAAATCTAAAAAGATGAAAGAGAAGAGCTTGGTGTAAGCTTATAGTATCTTGGTTTGCTGAAAGGAGCCGCTCCTCTTCCATGTACTGTGAAGTTTATTCCTATGCATGAATGTATGAAAGAATGCATGGGGGTTTTCTTACTATAGACTTGTTTTGGGAATCAGGCATTAAAACGCCAGCTTTTTTTTTTTCTTTTTTTAAAGTCTTTCCCATCTGAAAAGAATAGAACGGGAAAAGAATCTAGGTAAAGATGTAGGCACAGCTGAGCCCGTGGTTAATCAAGAGTAGGATATATGTACAACATGTACAAGCACAGAAAGGATTTTGGTAACTTAAAAAGTAAAAACGTGCTGCTGGGAGGAAGGTGCCACTCCTCACACCAGCAGCAGTCCTGTGAGAGCAGAACAGGTTCTCCAGTCTTAGTAACTGCAGAGCTAGATAGGAGAAACCTGTCAGGAAAGTGTTCCTAAAATTCATACTAATGGGCCATTTCTAGTGTGAGGATGGGATAGTTGTTTGAGAGGGGACTGCACAGACTGCAGGAAAGCAGCAGATAATGGCACTGAGCATGGAGCTGTGATCTGGAGTGTGGTTTGAGTTGCATGGTAGTCTCTGTGCCACACATGAGATCTAGTGCTTGCCTAAAGAGGTGCCTGAGGAGCATGGCTGGGTGACCGTTAACACTGTGGCAGAAGTTCCTGTTACGTATCCTGAATTTGGGCTGCAGTTCTCTCTCTCTCTCTCCTCCCCCCCCCCCTTCTTTTTTTTCCCCTGTCATAAGGCCATAGGATAGCTCTGCATTCCGTAAAACTTTACAGATGTTTTCTTTTGTTTTCAAAGTTGTAAGGTTCTTCAAATCAACACAAAGGGAGGTCCTAATTACATGGGATCAATAGAAGAAATATGCTATGGAGACTGGTTTTGCTTCTGGATACTTTCTTTTCATCATTTATCCAAAAGCAACTTAATATCCTTACAGTCCAGCAGCACGTATACAGAGCAGAATGGTGTTAATCTCTCTAAATTAAGCATCAAAACAGCCTTCGCTGTATTGTAAGAGGGTATAAATGTATTATACTGGGGAAAAAGAATGGTCTTGTGGCCAAGGAATTGCAATTTAATTTTGAGGAACAGAACTCATTTCCATCTCTGGCTGAGATAGGATGCTTGGACTCTCTGTGCGTTGGTTTCCGTCTTTGCATCTCTCTTTCTCTATTTAGATTCGAGGTTTTCAGGACAGCAATTATTTCTTCCTACTAGTATGTACAATATTTAGCGCAGTAGGGCTTTAATATCAATAAAGGACTCTAGATGCTAGTTTAAAACAAATAATATTTTCTCACCTGAAATACAGGAATATGTATTAGTATTGTAATGGTTTATTGATGCTAAATTAAATGATTAAGAATTATCTTGGACATGTGATAAATTTACTGCATTTACATCATTATCAGGAAAAACTAAAGAGAGTAAAGAAAGTGTATTTGTGAAAGTGTTTTTCATACTTACTGAAGCAAGTTTAGACTGTAAGGCCTACAGCTTCTGACAGTACAGGTCACTAGGTTAAAAGTCAAAATCCTGTTTTATTATAGGTATTTGGAAAAGTGGCCATGAGGGACAACAATCAAATAAACAGAAACAACAATTTTCAGACTTTCCCCCAAGCTGTGCTGCTTCTCTTCAGGTCAGTAAACCTTAACTCTTACTTAATGCATCCCATTTTATTGTTCTATGAAAAATGTCTGTAGCTTTTGTACCATGGATTTGTTCAAAATGTGTTTGCAAGTGAGAAGCAATTTAGCATAACAAGCACCTACTCTCTATGGCTGTATGCTGAGTGTCCATTGTCACAGCAGGGTTCTAATCAAGTGATACAGACCTAAACTCATGACAGCTACTGTGAAACGTCTCATTTATGGAGTAATTGTCTTCAGGTAGAGCCCAAACATCTGTATCACTCTCTAGGTGTTGGGAAAGGTGAAAAAGACTGTGCCCTTACTGTATTCTTTAGAAGCAGAGCTAGCATGACAGTTTGAAAAAATGAAAGGTTGTTACAAACATAAAGAAATAAACTTTACATTTGCTGTAGAGATGACAAGAAATAGAGGGTGTAACGTGCAGAAGGGAAATATCAGATAAGCAGTAGGCAAAACTTTCTGATGGCAAAGGTAGCTAAATCTTGATGTACAGGGATTATGGAATCTCCATCACTAGAGAGCTTAAGAGGGTTAACATTTGCCAGGAGGGCTTCAAAATGTCCTGGAGCAAGGAGAGGGAATGACATGGAACAGGGATGCCTCAAACGTGACAACTTTGAGAGCTCTCTTGCTTGCAATTCTGTAACTCCGGTTGGCTCCTGTGCATTGTTACTAACTTGGTTGGCAAAACTGGCAGGTCATTCCTTATCGGACACCAAGGGCATCACCCAGTGAGATCTAAGTCACTTTATTCACGTAAAGACTTTTGCCTTTGAAACTAGGTAATGAACATAGTCAGAAATGTCATAAGTATGTAGCTGTTTTTTAAGTATTTGAAATCATGGGTCTGTACACAGGCATTACCCAACTATGCAAAAAATGCGATAGCAGAAGTTAAGAGACAAGCATTTCTTCAACCATGCTGAGGAAAAGGCAATTCATCTTTTACAAATAGATACTTTCAGCTTTTGTGACAGGTTTTCGTACAACACCGCTTTCGTACACAGCAGCTCTACTGCAATAAGTATTTAACTTGTAAATCACAGTTTGGGGTTCAGATTTTTACATGGAAACCTTTGTGGTGCATTAGTCTACCTTATAAAACATGTCTGCAATGTCAGATCCATGCTTGTCATTTCTGAAACTCTGTATTTTTTTCAATTAGTTCCTGCTCTGACAAGTTCACGATCTGTCTGCACATTTGTGCTTGTAGAGCTCCAAGCATTTTGTCAGAACTTAACAAACTAATACATCTTTAATCCATTTCGATCAAATAATGCTTAATTTATCTTTGTGACCTTATAAAGGTGCGCAACTGGAGAGGCCTGGCAGGAAATCATGCTGGCATGTTTGCCTGGAAAACGCTGTGATCCAGAATCCGATTATAATCCAGGGGAAGAATACACATGTGGAAGCAATTTTGCCATAATTTATTTTATCAGTTTTTACATGCTTTGTGCATTTTTGGTGAGTCTAGCTTGTGCTTTTTAACAGAAATGAGCTTTGGCATTTTGACTTTCTTCCAAACTAAAAGAGTAGTGGGTTCAGAGAATGATTGAAAATCCCATATCTAAAATATTTTTGCAAGGTTATATTTTTCCATACACAATCCTAAATCCTGTATCTTATACTGATTTTTATGGTGAGGGTGGTGAAACACTGGAACAGGTTGCCCAGAGAGGCTGTAGATTCCCCATCCCTGGAAACATCCAAGGTTGGGTTGGACGGGGCTCTGAGCAACCTGATCTAGTTGAAGATGTCCCTGCTCATTGCCAAGGGGTTGGACTAGATGACCTTGAAAGGTCCCTTCCAACCCAAACCATTCTGTGATTATATGATTCTAAATTCCCATGTGCAAGATGTTCTTCTGACTACGTATATGCAGGAGTGGTTGGTTGCAAGTTTGAAAGCTAAGTTAAAAATCTTTTCATCAGCTATTATTTCATGCATTTCTCAATAGTATCATTAAATATGCATTAATAATAAAGCTGCAATTCCTTTGACTTACTAGTAATGCTATTTGTATTATTTAACCTTAGCAGAATTTGGATTCATGTCTCTACAAGTGTGCTCAAACTGTGGCACATGAGATGTGGACAATAACGTTTCGCCCTAATCCATGGCAAAATGGATTACTTGCTCTAAGATAATCTTTGAAATATGTTTTTCCTCATTGCAGGTGTCTAGTCTAAGCTGGTTGATTTGTTCTATTCACAGTACTGTTCTCCTTGCAAAAGGAGAGTGGTCGAACAGAATTCTGTGAACTAATGTAAACACACACGTTCTGCTGTTCTGTATTATCTTCTGAGTTAGCAAAACATATGCATAAGTCTTATGGTCATGACATTGAATCCTATTAATACAAAAGCTGTTTCCTGAGATCTACACTGTGTCAAATATATGTATTGGATCCATTCTTTAATTTGATGTAGTGGGATCTGGCAAATCAAGGAAGAGAAACAAAACCATGTTACAGCCTATGTCAAAGACCGAGAACTCTAGGATAGAATCACGCTCTTGTCATATCATTACTTGATAAGAGTTCCAGTTAGTCGTTTAAATGGTTAGCAAGTATTTTCTGTGATATTTGATGATATTTGCCAAAAATAATCATTTATGAGGTCAGTTTGTTTGAATTCTTAACCTGCTACCTTATAAAATTATTTTATTTATTGATTTTTTTAAATTTCAAAATAATTAAGGCAGATTGTTCTTAATTACTTTTTTAGATTATAAACTTATTTGTGGCTGTCATTATGGATAATTTTGATTATCTGACACGTGACTGGTCTATTCTGGGTCCCCATCATTTGGATGAGTTCAAAAGGATATGGTCAGAATATGACCCTGAAGCAAAGTAAGTTAGATCATTTATCTGATAAGATTTATCTGGTAAAAACAATAAAAGGAGAGCGTAGTATATTCTTTGGGAATGGATGTATGTTTGGTAACTGATGCATGTTGGTTCTAGGGGAAGGATAAAGCATCTTGACGTGGTTACATTACTGAGACGCATTCAGCCACCACTTGGTTTTGGCAAATTATGCCCTCACCGAGTGGCCTGCAAGGTACGTTTTACCCTATTTTCTTTCTCGGTTTCTCTCACAGTTCATTCCTTCATTCAGTTCTGCCCAATATGTGTCACGTACGCACAGTAATCCTGTCTGTTCACAAGGTCTCCTTCACTCTCAAGTTTTCCTGGTTTTTTGCAGGCTTAACTTAAACCAGCAAAATTAGTGTCATTTCTTTCAGTGTGCTCATTTGAGTAGTTCCCACCAATGTAAAATTCTTCACAGAGCATCAAAATGAAAGGGTTTAGTCTGTAAATCTATCATTAGTCTATTTTTGTCATGTATATGAACTACCTCATCCCAGCATTTCTGGTGACCCAGTGTCACATATAACACTACTTGAACCCAGTGACATTTCTGATTTCTCTTCAGTCCCGGGGAGAAGAGGATGGTAGTTTACTTTGATTGACAATTAAGTTTTGATACAGTACTTTTACAGTCGCATTCATGAGAAGTTTGCTGCACATGAAACATAGAAATGAGATTGAAGGGTGGGGACTGCAAGATGATAAACCGAGCTGAAGTGAATAACGGTGTGCAATACAATATGTAGCAGTGAGTAAGAAGACTGAAAATTAAAGGGAATTTAAAATTATGTAGAATTTGTCCGGCACGATGTGTAATTTAGATGAGGATTAATTGCATTTTAATATAAAAGTTGAAAAGCAACACAAAGGAGATGAATAGTTATTACGTTATTTGAGGACTTCAGAACTATAGATATTGTGGTTTTAGAAATTTCAGTAGGAATAAGATCAAGCCTTTTAATTAAAGGATTGTTACAACAGCGCTGTCATTTGGATTTCTTTTATATCTATTTTATAACTAGGTAAGTTGATGTATAAAAGACTGGGTTCAAATGGAATGCCACAAGGCATACTTAAAGCAAACCTATATCTATACGTTAAGATAAATTATCCAATTGAGTAATGGTTTTAATCTAGAATAGAAGAAAATCCAAGTCAGACATTAGGAAAAGATTTTGATAGATTTAAATAGTGTTCTTCTGACAGACAGGGTCACAGCGATACTGCTTTAAAAGATGAACACTAATGCAGAGAGAGAGTAATCCGAAGAGGAAAGCCCCTTTCACACTAATTCAGTGTAGATAGCATAAGAGATGCACGGCATCACTGAAGAGTCACCTGAGAAATTAATCAGCTTATACAAGACAGACCTGGTGCTGTGGTTCTTCATGGAGCGTGAGGCTGGAGGAAGCCATGGGAAACCTGGAACATGACTGCAGCTGGAGTGCATGCTCTTAAATAACTGCATTTGTCCTTAATACTTGCATAGTGTGACTTATAGCCAAGGACTGGGCTTCAGTGTTTGCAAATTAACTCAATAAATAGCTCATGAAAACTACTGGGCAGTTTTAGCTTTTGTATAAGCATGCATGTGATTAATATCAGAAAGAAGTGATATTGGGTGGTTATTAAACGCAGCTGGGATGGAAGACAACTTTTTTTGAAGACTTATATAACTTTTGTGCCTCTCGGTGCATATTATTCTTTGAATACATCAGCTTTTCAGAAATGAACATTACAGGAGGGTTTTTTTCAAAGAAAGCCGCATCAAAATTTGTTTTCCTTTTCTCATTTACAGAGGTTAGTAGCCATGAATATGCCACTAAACAGTGACGGAACTGTCATGTTCAATGCTACTCTGTTTGCTTTGGTTAGGACTGCTCTAAAGATAAAAACAGAAGGTAAGGTTCTTAGCTATAAAGCCTTTACTGCACTTGTCAGAAGGTACAATGAAGAAAAGTTACAATTTACTTTATTAATTTTGTTGGATATGAGTAAGGCTGCCTTACTCTCACTGGATTTGGTTTGCTTCTGGATCATGGGTTGTATTCACTGTTGCTAGGAATGATTTGCTAGAAAATGAAAGGAAATGGACAGTGAGGCCAGAGCCCAAGAAATCTCAGAAATTATTATAAGCTTTTATCTGGTCAGATAAAAACATGTAGCAGTGGCATAACAGGAGTTCTACTGCAAGGAATGAATGAGTTCCTCTTTCTGCCCAACCAAGATGCTCCTTCCTCAGTACTCTTTAACTTGGTGCCTTGGATCCCACATTGGTGCAACTGCAACTTTTGCACACTTGAAAGCAACATCCCCAGTTTGATTGAGGCCAGTTCTGACTGGGTTGAATGTATTTCTGTCATTTGTATCAAAGAGAGAAAAGTTTTAAAAAATAGTGGTATGTTTCAAAGAATTTTCTTTCTATTTTCATGCATTTTTTCATTATTTTACCACCTTTTACTACTTTCTGTTCTGTGTCTTCTGCTCAACTCAGCAGAATTTGAGTTCCACTGCCAATAACAAACTGATTAGATTAAGCCCTCTCAGGCATCACTGTGGTTTAGGTGAGCACTGCAAGAGATGAAAAACTGCTCAGTAGTCAGTTGCCTGAATTTTCAAGCCTGTACAACTGAGTAATTACTATGATTAAACAAATAAAGGCTCAGCTTTGGATCAAGAAAGAAGTGACTTGTAAAGAGCAAGTCATCACTTTCTGCACAATTTAAGCAGAAGGTGTTAAGCAGTGACAGAGTAGAGCCAAGATCTGTAAATTATGGTTGACCTCTGCAGTGCTCCAGAGACTGATTTGAAAGCCCCAGGAGCTCACTGTCTTACACCCTTTCTTCTCTTTAGTTGTTGAAGTGTTGTTATCTGCTACTTCTTGTAGCTTAGGCTTGCTGCAAAGCATCCTTATCACAGTCTTTATTTGTATACAGCTAATTAATATCCAAAGGATCATTCATTGCAGCCAGTTGAAACATAATTGCCATCCTCCATTTTTCTATTTCATTGCCACAGGTAACCTAGAGCAAGCAAATGAAGAACTTAGAGCAGTTATAAAGAAAATATGGAAGAAAACGAGCATGAAATTACTTGACCAAGTTGTCCCTCCAGCTGGCGGTCAGTCTGACAAACTTTGCAATATGCTATTCTCTGTGCATTTTGGTCTGTCTGGACCAAAGAGATAAGATTACTAAGTTTTGCAATTATAATGTTATTAAAGGACGACAAGCAATAATGAAATAAATATAGAGAAAATTATATCCTGTAACACTAGATAATACATATAGGACTGATAAATACAACTGCCTTAGAAAGAGAGGAAAATCTTATGCTTATTTTCGTGCTTGAAAAAAATACCCTTATTAGACCTAAATCTAGTCTTGATTTCAAGTCATTCAGCAAAAGAAACTAAACTTAGTTTGATTTCAAAGCATTGAGCAAAATAACACGTTTTGTGCTAATTAAGCTTGACAATGTACACTACATTATAGCTTATACCCTTGTATATGTTGAATACTTCTGGGAGAAAACTGAAAAATTGTAATTGCCAGCTTAAAAATAATTTTGTTGCTAAACTGATAAAGCAAGAGGCTAAAGTATCTCAGTTACACTAGTTTAAACCAGAGCAGTTCCATAGTCAACAGATAATGGAAATGGTTCAGATTTATGCCAGTATGACTGAGATATGAATATGGCCCATGTAAAGAGATACCCACATTCTAAAGACACCAATACGTTTCCGAGAACTACAAGGCATGTATATTAGGTGTTCGTACATGCTCTAAAATGACAAGTCAAATATTAGTTATATTTCTCTCTTTAAATATATATATTCTAATATATATATTTAGCCTTCTTCAATATATACATTTTTATTAATATGCTGTAGTGTAGGTTTAGGTGACTGTTTTTTACTTGCTTTTTCAAGTTTTAAAGGTGCAGGATCTGTTGCACTGTCACCCACACCCAGGATATATTTATCTAGACATCCAATACACATCCATTGTAATTGTCTGGTCTTTCTTGTAGTTTATTGTACTTTTATAGTGTTACAGCAGCTTTCAAGACTGATCAGACTCAGGTTTGGAAGCAGACTCAAGATCCCAGGCCCGATGGTGGTGGAGGCTGATCCCTTTCTGAAGGTGACACTCTCAGTCTCTAGGGGAGGAAGAGCATGCTGGCTGCACTGCTGTTCAGCATGACCCAAGAAGCAGCATTAGCTTTGTCGCTGGAGGGAGCCACTTGCTATCGGTGTGGTGGCTGCCAGATAATAGTGGGGACGAAGGCAAAAATCTAGCAAATTCGACTATCCAAAGGGGAACTGATACTGCACATTTAAAACAACTTTTTGTGTTCTACTCTGTTGTTTTTAGCCTTACACCTAAGTGCTTGCATGGCATAGATGAATTGCTTTGTTATTGTTGTAACTATGTGCTTAAGCTTTTTCTGCAGCCTCTGTTCCTTTCAACTATGAGTCTTTCCGAATATTCTGAAGCAATTCTGTTTTAGGGTGGTGGCATGGAATTAGTGTTGCCTCTTGCCAACTTTATTCCCCTACATTTTTTAATTGAAATAGAGATGCATGCTTCAGAATAGCGAGCTGTGCCTGCCTAAATCAATCTGACAAAGAATCTGTAAAGATTACATTCCTAGAACTAATCTTACATAGTAACTCCCTGTTAACTTCAGCTTCATTTCATTGCTGAATATAAGCTGTATATTTATTTTTCAGCTATACTAAAATTCATTGCTAATATTTATTCTGCAAATGTAGCTCTTCAGTGTAGCTAGAAGGCTGAAAACCTGGTTCACTGCTCAATTGATAGGAAATAGTATGGCTTCTACAACCCAGTATAAATAAGAACACGTTGGGAAGTCCTTAAGATTTAATAATTTTTAATTTCAGTTTGGTTTGTTTCTCTGTGGACCTTGTGACTTACCTGAAAACTGAAAATATTGTAACCCACCTAGAAAAAAGAGGAATATAGCTATTTTACATTCATATGCCATAGGAGTGTAAAATAGCTTAGTATACAGTAGAAATTAGTTTCTCTTGATGCTTAATATTCAATAGAAAATTGTATATGACAATAACACCAGTGACAGCTGATAATAACAATCAGCTAGGAGACAGAAAATTCTCTTCAATATAAATCAACAAAGCATCAAAATTCAATATGTTAAAATCACTTGCACTTAAAAGTATTGAGAGGTCTAGTTTATAATGTTTTTCTCCAGTATTACTTAAACTCTTAGTAGTTAGCAACACATTTTCAGTACAGAAAAATGAAACTGCTTTGCAAAAACATAGAATGTCAGTCAAATGCCTGAATGTATGAAGGAGTTAACATTCTTAGGAGACTAGAGAGTAAGAGAAACACATACAACTCACTAAAGATTCACCTGTATTCTCTAAACTCCCCAGTCTCCACCTGCAAGCCCATTTAGTCCTGCCTAATACTTTTTTCCCTCTTCCAAAAACTTCCTACTGAAATTATTCCTTTTGCTGTCACTAATTGTAATTATAGATTTGTCTATTCTGTGGTCAGTTATGCTTAGCTGCCTCCCTGTACCTGTCCATATCTGGCTATATGTGTGTTACTCAAAAAACAAAGTCAAGGATGGCTCCCCTTGGCCAGGCTTCAGTTCTTGTGTGCACGTGTCTGCAGTTCAACTGACTGTGCCTGTGAAGTACATATGCATCTTGTTTGTACATACAGACTTTGTCATGCACAATTCAGCAAACTGGTAATGCATTGATCTAATATGCTTATAAAAAGTTGGTGCATGTCCAGAGTGATCAATAATGGCCCTTCATTTCTGCATACTGAGACTTTGCAGGTACTCTCATCTCAGGTACAGTCGGTAGTCGTGCAATGTCATAGCCTGACTTGAGACATGCTCTAAGTGCAACCCATAGTAGTATATGTTATCAAGTCTGTCACTTCTATGTGCTTGTTCTTTCTAGGAGCCATTTGCTATATCACTTCCTTAGAAGTTCTGTTCAAATACTTGAAACAAAATAGTATAAAGGATGAGGAAAGGCTTATCTGGGAGTTTGACCAAAGCTACGTTGCAGATCAATGGATTCAGCTAAACTAAGGACAGCAAGTTTAGATTAGATGCTTTGTAAGAGATCTCTTCCTAATACAAAACACCATTAATCTCCTGAGGAGCTGCCAAGAGAGATTACAGATGAACATCAAAGAAAATGTTCACAAAAAGTTTAGAAATTAGATTTGGGGAGTCAATTGAAAAGCTTTTTACTGCTGAGACTGAAACTGCAGACTGGTGAGCTTTTTTGTGAGCTATGGAGTTCCTCCTATTTCCTAGCGGGAACTGGGGGGACTTGGAACTTTGAAGAGATGTCAGTATTTGGCAGAGCCGGCTCTTCAATGTGCCAAGGTATTTCCTGCAACAGACTGGTCTCACAAACAAGATATTTTAAAGCAAGTATTATAATTATTTTTGCTTTGATACATTTAAAGACAAATAAAATGCTGGGAGAATACATCCCTGGTACATTTTTACTGAAGTTAAAGCCTGTCATACTTTCTCACATGCATACAGCCCATTTCAGACATTATAGTAAGAAGCTTATTTTGAATGGTAGAGGATTCATTTTGAGACAAATTTTGTCACAGAGGGAAAAATGAGTTTAAACAGTATCGTACATGGCTTGGATTTCCCCATCCTTTCTATTGATGTGAAAGCAAGTCACAAAAAAAAGAAAGTTAATTAAATTTAAATTAGCAAAAGCTGTCATATTACAGGTAAAAATACTACTAGAAATACTATCATTAGTGAGATACATTGGGACATATTATTGATAAAACAAAGACACAAGGAGACTGTTTTAATCAAATGTTAATGTATGACATTATAGTATAGGACAATCGATTAGAGAATTTGCTTGACAATCAGAGAAAAAGCTTGCTTAACAGAATGTGTTCATGTGTAAAATAAACCTCACAAAACAAAACAAAAAAACAAACTCAAGTCTATCCTAAAGCTGCATTAGAGAGTTAAAATATGGAGAAAACAAATGACATAAAACTAAAAAAAAATCCATACTTTCTAACAAAGGTGTGTTAAAATGTGTCTGGGCACGTTAGATTTTCCATGTTTAGTCAAGTCACAACTGTACAGAGTAACCCGGATCCTGAGATGTGTTAAGCACCTCTCTGTCCCAGCAAGGGCAACTGGAACGACGGGAACTTACTGTCCCTCAGGATGTGGGCCCTAACAGTGGAGAGGACTTTGATGCCTAAAATACACCAGCCCTCCTTTATGTATGGCAGTAGCCAACTAGCAACTATGTTGCAAATAGCTATCTCAAGGTACTGAAAAAAATTGAGAGATTAGGCAACAGAGCAGAAAGGGAAATATCTAACTTCATGCCCAGTAACTCTACGGGAAAAAAAGTGTGTGGAAACAAAAGCAATGTTTTTGAATAGAAAACTATTCCTAGTTTTCTGGCAAGTGTTACTCATCAAGAGATCAAACTTGCACAGCTGAATGATTCAATGGGACTCATAAAACAGGCATGTACATTCTTAACATGCTATGAACCTGGCGATTTTGATATCCTCATAAGGTACCTGCCTTTGAGCTCTGAAAACATTGAAATTTGGACTTTGTTCACAACAGTGACTCTGTAAAAATGCTAGGTTTTACTGCACTTGCTGTTTGCATATCTTTTGAATTGTAGTAAATTAACTGATGGAAGTTATTTTCATTTCTATGAGCATTGCAGAGCTGATACGATACAATAATGTGGGAAAATGCCATGTTGTTTCATATTTACTGTTATCATCACCGCCTATCTAGAAGGTGGCTAAAGGATCACATCTTCACTTAAACAAGAGCCTCATAGAAAATATGTGAATTTGTAACCTCTGTGGGATTTTCTCAGAGTCTAGAATCTGTCTTATTGGGTGACAATAAGATAGCAGAAGATACAGCCCAACATGAGCATCTGGTACACAAACAAAATTCAAACTGGAAGATGCTCGGGTATTACAGTGAGGGCATGACACCAATAAAAAAATGTGCATAGCAAAGCAGGCTGTAAAGATGTCTAAGTCCTTATGCAGTTAGAACAATGCTATATTGATACACTGACTAAGCAAATTTGGTTCAGCACTGAAAAAAAGAGATATTGTAAGCAGGACCTTTTTTTTTTTTTAATAGAGTCACTTTTATGAACATAGAATCATAGAATCATTTAGGTTGAAAAGACCTTTAAGATCATCAAGTCCAACCATTAACCTAGCCCTGCCAAGTCCACCACCAAACCATGTCCCTTAGCACCACATCTACACATCTTTTAAATACCTTCAGGGATGGTGACTCCACCACTTCCCTGGGCAGCCTATTCCAATACTGGGCAACCCTTTCGGTGAAGAAATTGTTCCTAATATCCTATCTAAACCTCCCCTGGCGCAACCTGAGGCCATTTCCTCTTGTCCTATGGCTTGTTACTTGGGAGAAGAGACCGACCCCCACCTCGCTACAACCTCCTTTCAGGTAGTTGTAGAGAGCAAGAAGGTTTCCCCTGAGCCTCCTTTTCTCCAGGCTAAACAACCCCAGTTCCCTCAGCTGCTCCTCATCAGACTTGTGCTCTAGACCCTTCACCAGCTTTGTTGCCCTTCTCTGGACGCGCTCCAGCACCTCAGTGTCTTTCTTGTAATGAGGGGCCCAAAACTGAACACAGTAGTCAAGGTGTGGCCTCACCAGTACCGAGTACAGGGGGACGATCACTTGCCCTAGTCCTGCTGGCCACACTATTTCTGATACAAGCCAGGATGCTATTGGCCTTTTTGGCCACCTGGCCACACTGCCGGCTCATATTCATCCAGCTGTCGCCCAACACTCCCAGGTCCTTTTCGGCTGGGCGGCTTTTCAGCCACTCTTCCCCAGGCCTGCAGCGTTGCCTGGGGTTGTTGTGACACAAGTGCAGGACCCGGCCCTGAGCCTTGTTGAAACTCATACAGTTGGCCTCGGCCCATCTATCCAGCCTGTCCAGATCCCTCTGTAGAGCCTTCCTACCCTCCAGCAGATCAACACTCCTGCCCAACTTGGTGTCATCTGCAAACTTACTGAGGGTGCACTGGATCCCCTTGTCCAGATCGTTGATAAAGATATTAAACAGAACTGGCCCCAATACTGAGCCCTGGGGAACACTGCTTGTGACCGGCCGCCAACTGGATTTAACTCCATTCACCACAACTCTTTGGGCCCAGCCATCCAGCCATTTTTTTATGCAGCAAAGAGTATGCCCGTGCCAGCCACGAGCAGACAGTTTCTCCAGGAGAATGCTGTGGGAAACGGTGTCAAAGGCTTTACTAAAGTCTAGGTAGATAACATCCACAGCCTTTCCCTTATCCACTAAGCGAGTCACCTTGTCATAGAAGGAGATCAGGTTAGTCAGGCAGGACCTGCCTTTCATAAAGCTAAGTGTATGTAAGTCATAGTAGTTTTTATTTTAATCCATGTATTCCAAATAACTAAAGCCAGTCTTTCAGCTTCTATGCATACACAAACATGTTTATGGTTTTGTTAGAAATGTACATGAACTTACTTAGAAGTACATGAGACTTGGTAAAGTATTGTATTTTCTTCTTTATTAAGGATGAGTTCACTTAACTGACTGAGCCTAGACTGCTTGCTAAAACATTGCTTTTAGGCTAGTTAGAGGTTTCATTGTCATAAGCTGAAAGCATAGTACATATTGCACCCATCACATTTTTCCCCCCCAAATCAGATTTGAGTGTAACAGGCTATTGATAAATGTGCTGACTTGGGAGAGATCTGTCTGGTCTGTTCATTTAGATGATGAGGTAACCGTGGGGAAGTTCTATGCCACCTTCCTGATACAGGACTACTTTAGGAAATTCAAGAAACGCAAAGAACAAGGACTGGTGGGGAAATATCCTGCGAAGAATACCACGATTGCTCTGCAGGTGATTTTGGTTTTACATTTTTAACTAACCATTTTGTGAGCTTACTTGAAATAGCAGGTAGATGAATATTGATGATTGTGCAGTGCTGCAAGGATTTTATTTAGCTGGCACACTTTTGGCCCTTACTCATCAGAAAAGTAAAATGTAATCCTGCTATTCTGTCTATAACAAGGTAAGTGCAAAAAGTTATTCTCTGTGGATTACTCAAACAATAGCAACAGTTATAAAATTTCTTAGCAAATCTAGTAGATACATCACAGTCTAAAGTTGCTGATGTAAAATCAGATAAATGAAGTTCTGAGCTATCTTTTCCATTCTTTGTTTTGCTTTAACTGTTTAATTTCTTGTGTTCCTACAATGCTATAAGTTAGTTCTTGGAAAACTTCCTAATACGCATTACCTTATAGTAAAGAGGTTTTTATATGGTATGATTTTTCTTCTTAATTCTCATTGTCCTTTTTCTTTTCCACTTATGATTACTGGTGAAATATCTTCCTATCAATATTTTTTAATATTTGCAAATTTTGAACTTCACATTAATGAATTTCTTTTATAGGAAGTAATATTAGCATATTACATTCATGTCATATACTTCTGTCTGTCTCTTAAAACAAGGTATCAAATGGAAACCAGGACAATAGATTTGGCCATCTGTCTCTCAACAGGCCTGCAGCAAGCAGTCCATAGAGTATATGTGATCTGAAGAGTATACTGCGAACATTTCTGTCCAGTGATACCCTTTGTAGTATGAACTTTGAAACACGCAAATGGAAGGCTGTCCTCAAATAATTCCAGACATCATACACTGCACCATTTTTGTTGGATTGGGACTTTCTGAATTTCAGTTAATGCTGAGTAGATTCCTACAAACTATAAAGATATTTAACATTTCTGATAGCTTTTTATTTTGATGCCAAAATTTAGGAATATGTTGTGAAAATCCCTTTCTAAAAGGGGAGGAATGTGTTAACCTGATTCAGATACTGTTTTCTTTGTTAAAAATCCTGCTGGTTTGTACTTTGATCTAGCAGAATGATCTTTGCTGTCTTAAGTGGGTAATTTGTTTCATTCCTGTTGCCTAAGAATGTCTCTGCTGGCAGGTCTGTCACACATTCTGTTCCAAGTCACCGTAAGCATGAGATGCAACAGGCAGAGAAAGGTTCATCACAATGCTTGCTATTGATGTGTGAGCACGTGACTTGCCACAACAGTATGAACTATATTTGCATATCATGAGAGAACAGAAAATTATGGGGAATGGAAAAAATAAAAAGAAAAAGACTGCAAACAGCTGAGTTTGCTGAGAGGGAAGTGAAAGACACAGGAGTTTTAGGAAGGACTTTGCAGACTTCTTCATTTCAGAAGCATTTGAGTGTAAGGAGCTCAAAGTTAGTTTTAAGCCACAGTATTACGGTTTTCCACTTGTGTTTTTGAAGTTGCACACATAACAATATAGAAACAAACACTGAGTTTCCAAATGTGGGTATGCTCTGTTGTTTATTATCAGATCGCACTTCCTGTTCAATAACAAAGACGGAGGGCAAGATGAAACTGGAAAGAATTAGCTCTTCCTCTGTCTTTAGACAAATATTTTTCAATTCAGAACAGCTAAAAAAATGCCCATGAATCTCTGCTAGGAATCTTCAAAGGCTTATGGGATTTGAGGCATGGCACTTAGTTTTTTGCTGATTAAAACAATGCTCCTGTGGTAAAAAAAATGAGCCAGGCTGGTAGATGGGAAGGTTATTTCTTTCTCCCCATTTTCCTCTTTTCTACTTTTGTCTTTCTATCAGATCAGTAGCAACTCAACTTGATTTACCAAAGAAAAGTGGAAATGCCATTTCAAAGAAACCTGAAACCTATGGTTGGGAAAAAGCCCAGACTTACGGGTTTTCAGTCCAGCATATAAAGGAATAATATCATTCAATACTGGAAGCTACAGCAACTCAAATTCAAAGTCAAAATGCCACGTTTGTTAGAGTAATTAATTATATGAGTATACAAGTTTAAAACAGACCTGGATATCTTTCTAAAAGAGATGTTCTACTTCAACAAGGAATCGATTTCTTCCCATCAATGCCCCTGAGAACAGTCCTGTGGGATGTATTATGGGGAAGTTAGTATAAATGATCACAGAGGATCCTTTTGGCCTTATAATGTATAAAAATCTGACGTCTCTCCATTTTCAGCATCTTCATTCCAGACTTGCTTTGTCCAAAGTCTAAATGCTTATAAAACTTTAATGGTTTCAAAATGCTATGTTCTTAAAAACTATTTTTGGCAGCATAATTTATGGGTATACCATCAAACTTGTTTGTCAACTACAGAAATTTTGTTGAACGAACTGTGAAAGGCTTGTAACTATGAAGATGTTACTTCAGTTCTTAGAGAGCTAATAGTAGCTATTTTTCCATTTATTCTCTTAAATACTCTAAGTAAACGAATGTTTGCAGATGTCTCTGGTAAACAAGATACTAAGAAAAGCAGAAACATGCAATATCACTCTCATCCAATTTCTTAGGGAAATTGTGATGACTATTATGCCAATATACGTCACGCTTCCATTGTAAACACTGAAAGAACTTCATATAGCAATCACAGTGGACTGATATCCTTATTACCCAATTTATCCAGATTAATTTACCATACATTCCACCCATACATTAGTAAGCAACAGATTGTGAGCAAAAAAAAGTACTAAATTAGTCAGCCTTCTCTCCTCTCTGGAGGGGAAAAATATCCTCAGCTACACCCGAGTTCCTGTCACTGAAATCTGCCAGTAAATATGTGGCCTTTATTTTTATTCTTGGCTGTATTTACCTTATCTTTTCATTGTTTTGAGAACTTTCTTTTTGAAATTAGAAACTTCCTCTAACCAGAGCAGGGACGTGACTTCAGCAGCAGCTTTTCTTTAGTTTCTCCTTTAAACTAGTTAAGATTTCACAGTATGTAGTAGTCATGATAATACCACTGCAAACAGCTTCTGCTTTCTGGACTGCTGGAAGAGATGAGAACAGCAGAAGCTGGGCTGAGTCTGTCTTTAGTTTTTCAAGCTCTGTCATTCAGAACCTTCCTATACTAGGAATTGTTTGCTTAAAGCTGTAAAGAAGATGAGGAAAATACTTTTATCAGGCTACAATAAGAAAAGGCTTTCCAGCCATCCGATTCTTCTATTTGTAAAGAACCAGACCAACCGTATTTTCATATTCTCGTCAACATCTCACCCTACTGCAGATCAGTTGTCATGGTGCAAAATCCTTAAGCAAACCAACAGAAAAAAAGCAGTGTCACCTTTTCCAGTTTGTGTCAAAAGCTATACGAGCAATAAATGCTCCTGTACTTTTGCTGAAATCTGCAACTTTCTCTTGGGGTAGTTGGAATTACCTGCAGAACTAGTTAGTTAGTTAAGAACATGCTTCCCAAGGATCTTACAAGCCCTGCAATTGCTGCATTATCTAGCTCTGGCCTTCCTTATCTCCTTTCTCCTGCAAGAAAGGGAGAAAACAACGTTATCAAGCTTTACAATCCATTCCTAACTGTTTGATGAAGCAAGAGGTGAGTTACAGTTTCATAATCCTGCTGATTCCTATAGTTGGCCATGTCACTCTTTTCCTGGCATCAGGGAGTAAACATCTACTTTGAGAGAGAAGGTATACGCTCCTTGTGACAAAACCTATTCTGTATTTTAATTCTCAGGACAACTGCTGAGGCAAGAAATTAATGGATGTTGCCATTTTCCCTGATTTATGAAAATGTAACAGAATTTTTTTAACATAGATCACTCCTCTTTGCCTGCCTTTATTCCTCATGTTCTCAGTGGTATTTTTTTGGGGGTCTGGGGATTTTTTTGTTTGATTTTAACTATAGTTTTGTTTAGTGCTTTTGAAGATACTGAAGGGAAAGCCATGTAACTGTCAAATGGCCTAAGGCACTGCTTCTTCCAAGAGAGTTATGCCTACTTTTTTTTTTTTTTTTTACTAGTCCTTTAGTTATATTCTAGGCTATTAAGTTGGATGCCTTGCTTTTAGCTAAAACTGTTTAAAACATTTACTTCTTATGCTGCTATTTCTGATGGAATAATTTATGTTAACTTAGGCAGAAAAATGATGCGCAATAATTTAAGAACTTTGACGTGCAAGATAAAAAGTTTTGTAGAACTGCAAAGCAAAACCTTCACAATATTACAACTAGAATTCAAGGTCATAAAAAGTGATGTTTGCAGCAAGAAAAGCACTTCAAAAAAATCTAGTATAAAAGATAAGGAGTCATCTACACCATCTTTAAAGAGAATTGCATAACATGGGACAAAATTCTGTGAGCTCAGGAAAGTCCAGTGAGGTTTTCTGGGGGCCTACACAGTCATGTTTGTAAGTTCTGTTTCAATAAGTGTGGGAATAAATCTTCCCTTGGAAGCCACGTTATTTAGCTTAAGATTCAATCTGTGGACCCAGGAAGGCAGACTGACTAAGAAACGTGTGTAAAAATAGTGTTCTTAGAAGATGTTATCTTTAGAGTTACACAAAAAGGGTTTAATTTCAAGGTTAAGTAAAAAGATACACTTTTTTTGGTTAGATCGAGAAGTTTTGGCAGTAGATGTAGTAACTAAAATCAATGGCACCTTAATTTTACCCTTCTCCCAAATGTCTTTTCTGTCATTTGCAATCACTAGATAAAAGCATTCTACACATGCAGTTATATTGGCATCAGAATGTTTTTCCAGCACTTTACAGCCATATTAATACAGCAAAATTTACTTTATGAAGCCTCTTATCCCACTTGAACCAGTTATTACTGTATATTTGTCAATAAAATACTCCTAAATCTCAAGAAACTTTTATCATCCTTTGACTTTTGAAGAATGCAAGGGATGTATGTTTTTCTTACTTTTAAATATTTTGTTATTTATAGTCACATAGTTATTGAAAAGCAGTTTTAGTTAGGGGAGGTTCAGTGGCTTGAGGAAATAATTAATAGGGTTCTTAGGCTTTCTAAATTAACCGTTTTACTTAACTCTGCTTTCTTACATACACACCTCTTGCATCCTTAATTACTTCTAGTTGAAGTTAACAATGCTAACACTCTCAAATTTAATTTCAGGTAATGTTTGAAAAATTCAAACTAGTGAAAAAAGTTTTCTATTACTTTAGGTTCTTCCTTTACTATATTGCTCTATAAAACAAAACAAAAATAATCATAACTTGCAGTATGCATTAACTGCCTAGCCCTGATGATATTTATGTATCTGACATCAGTGATACAGATGTGCACAAACAGGGAATCACACTAAAGGAATCCTCTTGGCTGCTGCTTCTCTGATGTCAAAGACATCAAGAGATGCAAAACATCAAGAAAAAACAATGGGAAAATAAGGTGTGTTTTTTCCCCTCCAAGGTTCTGAGAGTTTTATAGGTAATGGGGAGTTACCCTGCCTTTCTGCCAACAAAATCAAAGCAGTTCTTTAAAGGAATTGCACTTGATTCTGCTTTCACTTTGAAAGGAGCTGCACTTTTCATGCAGTGCTGTTAAAGCTGCCGCCTCTGCCCCTTTGAAACTGTTAAGTAAGAGGATGTTATAGTTGATCTTGATCAGTGCCAAGTATTTAACAAGACTGAATACATTTGAAATTGATATTGAATTCTCTAATAGGAAGACTAACAGAGCTTTAAAAACACCTGTTGTAAAGATTATTTTTTTTCTTCCCCTTCCATTTCTGTTTAGCCTACTTGAATTTCTCTCTCTGCAAGGTAGTGATACTTGGTCCTTAATTTGATAAAATATTTCTTAGAAATGCCTCTTTCACCAAGAGCAGGTGGCTCTTTCACAGTGTAATGGTAGTGTAACAAGCTAAACTAGAGAAAGAAAAGGAAAACAGATAGTGGTGAGTGGGCAGACGTTTACTTCTGTAAGAGATTTTATTCAACTGTGTCCAGCATTTGATCAGACTCTTCCAGGCACTGTAGTGTGAGGAGTGGCTGTGTCTGCCTCTCAGGGGACAGTGTAGAAGCTGTGAAATCAGCAGCTTCTGAATTAGCCCTAGAATAAGTACAGAATACTTTTTTTGTCATTATGACTTTAGGTGTTTTAACACGTGAAACTGTGAAAATCTCATTCTTTGCTTGAATTTTATTGGGTTGCATGAGACCAAAACTTGCGTACTCCGTCAAGAGAATGTCACTGGCAGCCCCCTCACCATTTTGGGGCCAGAACCTTGACCCAACTGGAATAAAGAAAACAGCTGTTTCTGATACTGGGTTTGAGAAATGTTTGCGGGGGAGAAGAAACAATAAAAGCTTGGGCTGAGTTAGGAAATTAGAAGGGAGTTCCCTGCAAAACTAGATTTGCTTTGCGAATGCCAGAGCATGCAGCAGGGAGGAATTCCCCTTCTTACTCCACAATAATTGCATTCAGGGTGATTTTTATTCTGTATAGCTCAGTTTTTCCTCAAGGATGCAGCATTTGCTGTTAGCCTAACACATGCTGCTGTTTGGGTACATGTAATCAGAGAATAGGAAGCACTCTAGAAAGTGAAGTGGGTCTCAGGAGGTTATCTGCTCAGGCTATCCACTAAAGCCTTTTTGCCATGAAGTTTCAAATTCCTCCTCACTCAGAAAAGGACACTTCAAATTATAACCAACAGCAGTTTGTCTAAACTTGCATATTGTCACCAAAAACATCATCAGAAAATAAATAACAGTATTCCTTGGAATTACAACAGTCTGTCTTCTGCAGACCCGGGGATTTTCACGCCTTATGAAGGGAAGAAAAGCAAGTGGTTCTGAAATGATAGGTGACCAGTTCATGTTAGCTGTCTACTATCATTTTTGTGGTGTTATATATGCTCCTAGGACATGAGAAAAAAAAATCCTTAGGGCTCACAGTGCCTTTCTTATGCTATTGACTTATACTTAAGCAGTGAGAACAAATATATTTTCTGGGTAAAATCAGAACAAAATTATATTTGTAGCAGTTTAGGAGATGTCTTTTTGTAGTGATGGAAATTTGTATTGAGCCAAACAGTAGTCACATTGCTAGTAAAATAAATGTTAAGTGAAGCATGAACAAGTTTAATTACTTTCATCTAGTACTTAGAGTGAATGAATTAATGCTACACTCTTTTCCTAGGGAAAATACTTACTGTAAACTATGTAACGTTTGCATCTATATTTCACATTTATTTATGTGTAACCCTCTGTGTTAATACATACAAATAAAAGTTAAAGGATATTTCCCTTCACATCACAAGTACACAAAAGCACTGATTTATTCAGCTGAACTTGATTTTGGGAACATTTTTCAGATTAAACTAATTTTGCTTTCTTCTCTCTGCAAATTTTATAAGTAATATCAACCCTGCAGTAAACAGTAAAAGAAAAAAGAAAAAACCCTCTCGTAGGCATCAGCTGAGGGGTTAATACGTTGCTCAAGTTCAATTTCATTGTGCTTCCATGTTCATGTTGTGTTCACAGAAAGGCTTAGCTTGAAGGGACTCTGGGTCTGACTGAAAGCCCAGCGCTTTCCTGTAGTTGTAGAGCAGTGCCCTCAGCTTCAGCACTAGAAGGTGGGCTCTTAAGAGGATGGGTAACACTGGGGAATTGCAACTTGACTACTGTGTCTCTTATGTTCACTGCTATAGCGTAGGTCTATTCAGCTACTTCTGTGCATGCTTATTATTCTTATTTTAGTAGTTCTTGCATTGTATTCTGTTCATACTAACCTCAGTTTATGTTTGTTTAAGTGTCAGTGTAGCTTTGGGGTTTTTTGTTCTTTCTAGTTTTCTTTGCTATTAAATAAGCAGGTAATGAGTGTGAAATGCAAATGACTATTCTTGCTAATGACTGAATAACCAAAATATAATAGTAATCCTCTGCTAAGTAAATACTGCCTTTGCCTCTGCTAAATAAATAGAAGCCTTTGGTCTTCTACTTTGAAATCTGTACCTTAAACTGTTAATTTTACTTCCCGTTAGCACCTTACAAAATTATTACATTAGCAACCTTGCTAAGGTCTTGACTATGCAATTAGCATAAGAAGTGGGAGAAAGCACAATGTATTCATGAAATGTATATTAACTCACTAGTAAATGATTTTTAGAGCTTTGTTCACTTACAGCATAACTGTCAAAGTTCATCCCTGAGGAAGAAAATATAGTTGCCAAATACATGTAGCTAATATGATTAGTCAAGCGCCATTTTCAGGAAGTCAAATACTAGTATGAGTGCAACCTGAAGAGCAGCCTATAGTAAATCCACACTGTTAGATACAAAGCTTTTTGGCTCATCCCTTTCCAGGTTCTGATTGCCCACGCTGTATAAATGCCATTTTGCTCCCCAGCAAATCAACTATTTCCATTTTGAGCTAAAACCTGACTGCAATGCTGTAGTGTACTCCAGAGAACGTGTATGATAGGCAGCGTGAATGGGACCAAGCCACATGTGGTGCCCTCCAAGGTCCTTCAGCTCCTTCTGGAGCTGTGAAACACGCAAAATTCTCTATACATCTTCATGCCACCCCAGAGCAAGTAACATGCAATGTCATGCCACAGAAGTACAGCTCTGATGGGCTGGGACAGCCCCCGTCTGCATAAAAAAATGCAGAAAAATAATAAATTAGGCTTTTAGATCATAATCAAGAATTGAGCCAAGTGCTGTGCATGATCATTAGTAGTGTAAGTGTAGTGTTAGTAAAGGGCTAAGCAAACAAATCTTTGATTTCTTCTGAACCTGAGGAGATTAAAAAAAGAGATGGGAAGAGCAAGATTGCGTTTTTTGCTTCAGACCATGACAGCCAGAGTTAAAACAGGAAAAATATCTCCTTTTTGAAGTAAGGCCTATACAAAAGCACTGACTTCTTGGCCCTGAGTATGATGTCTGTTTTGTCTCTAATGTACAGGTCTGTCCTTGTCAGTTTCAGCATTATCCCTTTTCCTAAAGGTTGCTTGTGGTAGAAGGCTTGAGAGGAAGATGAACTGATATACGCTGAGGTCCATGTTACTGTAGCTAGATGGTTTTGTGTCCTAAACTAAAGCTTTAAATCAAATATCTGCATATCACAGTGCAGTGCAGATGAGCTGGAATTATTTCACTGCTTTCTTTTCCATCTGAGCTCTGCTGAAACTGCTGTTGCTATAGCAAAGATCTCCTTGCGTTTCCTTTGTGGATACAGGCTGCAAACATGTGTCTAACATTAAATATACATCTCATTGAAATGCATTTTATTATAGTTCTTGCTGATTATTTATAATTTATTATAAGATGAATTTTATTTCCATAGGGTTCCATAAACATCAGTGGTCCTTTTAGTCAGGATCTACACTGTGATAACAAAGACATGATCACCTCAACAGGGTTGTACTGGAATATAAGCCTTTTATTAATAACAGTAAAGAGACATATAGTAGGATGCATCCTCTGTGGATGTCAGGATACAAAAACTTGTTAACTGTCCTTTAAACTAAATTTATACGCCTGTAATTAAAGAACGAAAAATAATTTGCATTCCTAATGTATTATGATATTGTCATTGATTTAGGCAGGACTAAGGACACTTCATGATATTGGCCCTGAAATACGCCGAGCTATATCCTGTGACTTGCAAGATGATGAACCAGAGGAAAACAATCCAGAGGAGGAGGAAGATGTTTATAAAGTAATGTCAGAACACAGCTATGTGAATCGTTTTATCATATAATACGAGATTAAAGAATGAGCTTATCCCTGAATATGGAATAATAATAACAATAATAATTAACCCCCCTCAAACCAGAACAATAGAAATATTTTATAAATAAGTATATTTTATATATATCTATTAAAATGGTATTACCAGGACACTTGCATCTCAACATAAATTTAGGAAGCAGTTCCTGCAGGGTGATTCTGCAGTTAGTTCTCCTGCCCCTAATTATTTCTCATTAATTCTTATTTTTTTCTTAAGCAAATCCTAAGAAAAGGTATGAACCTTGTCATCTCAAATTTTGATAGTGGCAAGGTTAAACTATAAATGTCTTGACTTCTGCAGTGGTAGACAGGAGGATGAGAATGAAATTTTATGCAGCCAAACCACAACAGACACAGAGCTGCGTATTTTAAAATTAATGCCTGGAATTACACAGAAGTCAACTAAATATAAGTGCCATTTCCAGTTTCCTGTGAGGGATATCAATAAGAACCAATCAGAAAAAAAAGATTAGTTTTCCTCTTTTACGCTATAGATATTCAGTCTAACAGTGAACATGTAAAGTTGGTTTTATAATCAGGAGCAATCTGCAAACCATTTGTTGGCCAGCAAGAAAACTTAATTTTTCACAAGCATTTGAGAAGAAGCAGATGTAAAAGCATGCTTCTGCAGTAATTATGTCAGAAGCCCCATTGCTTGCTATTGTCCTTTGCAAAAAAGGAGGATGTGGCACTGGAGACAGTGCCACAGCTACCATCAGTAAGATGCATTTCTCTGCCAACCATCATTACCTCCTGTCTTCCCTAGACTGAGCTTCAAGACAGACTGCTGTCATCCAAGACCCACAGCTGGCTAGACAGGGAGGCTACATAATCTGGGTCAGATGTAAAAGAGAGCTGCATGTCATAGTCATAACTTAGCACTTCATTCTCTCTTTCACCATCCATTACACTCTTCAGGGCTGATGAAGAGTTACTACCTCTGCAAGAAGAAAGAATGGAAGCACTGAAGCTTAATGCTACCTACTTGAGATATGCTTGCAAGCTGTTGCATGGCACTCCATCCTGTCCGAGTGACGCCTGTTGCAAACTGATGCTCTGGGAGAATAGGAGAGAATTCCACCAAAGTGTTCTCAAAAATTAAGCAGACACGTCCCTTTATGAGGAAGTTGGTGCATGTTTGTGTATGGGAATCTAGGTTTCTCCTGCATAATAAAATGTGGAGAAAGCTGGATGTCATATTTAGTTGTATGGAAAAAGAATAATGATCACAGCATAATGTTGATTTGACTCTGAAACACAAATATTGTCATTATCACAGTCACACCTCTATCACTTCAGGAGATCCCATCTGAAGCATCATAAAATTAGAAAGAAAAATCACAGATTATTTGAATTGCTACTTTTGTATGCATGTAGGAGAAAAGTAAGTTATCACTGTCAAAAATATGTTCTGTTAAGGTATCTGATGTATTTTTTTCTATCTCTTCCCCTAAAACAGAGGAACGGTGCCCTCTTTGGCAACCATATAAACCATATTAGCAGTGACAGACGAGATTCGTTTCAACAGATCAACACAACACACCGTCCCTTACATGTTCAGCGGCCTTCAATTCCATCTGCAAGTGATACAGAGAAAAATATATATCCTCAGGCAGGAAATTCTGTATACCACAATCATCATAATCATAACTCAGTAGGAAAGCAAGTTCCAAACTCAACAAATGCCAATCTCAATAATGCCAACGTGTCTAAAGTTGCTCATGGAAAACACACAAGTTTTGGAAATCATGAGCATAGATCTGAAAACGGTTACCATTCATACTCCAGAACTGATCATGACAAGCGTAGAAGGCCAAGCAGTAGGAGGTAAACTTACAAATATGTATTTTCTTTTAAATAAATCTATGTATTATAAATACACTATAAGAAAACTTATGCTACATGAAACTAACTTGTATATTTAGCTTCATTTCTGTGGCCTACTGATGTATGAAATGTATTTAAAATATAGCTCTGATGTATGGGAAATGTCATACAACTTTAATAAGGTTTGAAAGTAGTATTTTTCTTTAAAGTGAAATTATTAGTTACAGCACAGACATTGTAATCACCAATGAACTTCTCTAAACTACCTGATTTTAAAATACCTTTCTCCTTATTTTCATGGCTTACCTGGGTAGAACCCGCTACTATGAAACATATATTAGGTGAGTTGATATTGTTCTGACATAATGGAAGAGGACAAAGTAGTTTTTTGTTTTCTTTCTCTTTTTTTTTTTTCTCTTTCTCTTCGATTTTCGAAATTATGACAATGCATATGCTGAATAACTTAAGTGACAATTTCTAAGTCAAATTGTCCACTGCCTGTTCTAAAAGAATAAATTTCTGGTAAAGTTCAAAATTATTCAAGCCCTTTTAAAAGTCCAGGCATGTTTGTGCAGTTTTCAACAGGCAAAAGATCACACCTGATGGCAGCCCTTGTTTAAAATTGACTTGCAAAGACTGGAAAAAACACTGAGTTTAGCTTTGGTAAATATTAATGTGTACAGCTCCATTTATAGGGGACCCAAAATCTTTCCTGGTCTTATGTCTGAATATTTTCTAAGACAGCTTTTAAAAACAGGATATATTGTGGTGTTTGAAGTGCATTGCTAAATGTACATTCATTGCTAGTTTTTAATGTCTAGATTTGCACATCCGTTTCAGATTTTTCTTGGAATACCTCAGTGAGTGCTGCTTACTATTTTAGCCATTTGTCAAACTTCAGACATTTGAGAGAAGCTGTGTTTCTTCAAAGTACTCTGAATTTATATTTTGTAAAAATGTCTTAAATGTATTTCACTTCACTGAGCATCCCCATATTAATTATTTTTCTATTTGTATCATAAGGAAACAACGGGAGGTCATCTTTAAGAAACAGATAAAATAGTCATGTTCTGAACCTGCAGTTCTACGCAATTTACTATAACACCACATTCTGACTACAAAAGAGTTGTTAATGCTTATCTTTTTTTTTTTTTGGAAGCACATTAAAAGAACTGTGTATAAAATATGCAATATATTATTTATATAAATAAGATATAAAAAAATATAAGTATTTGTTTGCTACTTACAGATCTGACTCTGGTGATGGGCGTCGACCTACTATTTGCCGCGAAGAACGTGAAGTTCAAGACTATTGCAATGATGATCGTTATTTGGGAGAGCAGGAATATTTTAGTGGAGAAGAATATTATGAGGAAGACAGTATGTTGTCAGGAAGCAGGTGAGGATATTTGTTAAAGAGGGAAAAATATGTCAATAAATTAGGTACATATCTGTAAAGGCTTCACTAAGCACACTTACACTGAAAATTCTCTAAAGAAGTTAATACTCCACAACTGCTGGCAAGTGAAATGGTGTATAGGAATAGTGTGTGTACCAAAGATCTTTTGTATTTGGCATCATGTGCTGACTCCAGCAAAACTTCTGTACCAAATTCAAAGGAAAGCAAAGTTCCTTTGAACTGAGTATAAACTAGATAGTGCATAACCAAAGAAATGTTTTCATTTATAAATAAAATTTCACATACAGTGGAAGAAGATTCAAGTTCAGATAAAGGAACTTCTAGGAATGGTTTTCTTCTTTTAATTTAACTTAAAAAGAAAGGCGAAACTGGTAAACTATGGACTGAGATCATAAGGTAGTACTAGCTGGACCAATAAGGAATTGGATGACTTCCTTTTGAAAATTCTCATTATACCTCTTTATTAAAAATCCTCCTCTTGGCACCATTTTTTGTCCCCTTAGTACAAACACTTAACACTGTCATAGTTGTCCTGGCCTTTCTATGTTTGAAATAGATGGGTTTTAAGTTTTATTCATAAGCTTTATGGAAATGCCCCATCAATTGAATTTTAGTCAACAACTAGCATTTCTTACAAATTTGTATTACTGCATAATGTCCAATCTGTATTAATCTGAAGTTCCCTACTGTAACTGTAGAGTTCTAGTTTTGTAACCTGTTCCCTCTCAGTTTTCTAACTCACTTCTGTTTTCTCCGACCAAAATCTAGAAGAGTATCCGAGTTAATTATAGTATTTCTGTCCAGTAGGGTTTTTCCAAGGCCCAGTAGTGTTTTTTAACAACTCTTGCCTGATCCTGTGTATTTAACTCCCATGATCTTTGCATTCAATATGTTAATTTCAGATTTAAGAAGAAAAGACCTTGATTTAATTTTGCTAAAATTAAGCTTTTCTCTGAAACTTCATTGCACACAGTTTCTTCAGAAATGGCCCGGGGTGGGTTTTTCTGACTTTAGAACAGTGGTTCCCAAGTTAGTTCGGCTTTGAGCATTACCATGTTAGTTTGATTTGAGCACTGTGCCGTCGGCTTCAGGCAGTGATGGCTTCAGCAACACAGCAGGTCCTAACTTTGCATTGGGACCACTCCTGTACATAAATAATAGGTTTCCAGTTGTTCAGGCAATAATTGGGTGCTGCTTTGGGAGGAAGTCCTGATATCCCTGATTTAATCTTTAAAATGTGAGATTGTTCCAGTGTTTTCTGAGTATCAACCTGCCATGGAACAGAACCTATATCTGGTAATACTGAAAGGCTTCCTATTTAAAAAAAATTAAATGCACCTTCTTCCCAAATATCTTGTGTTTTTTTTAATTCCATAATATTCACCTTCTCATTATGACATGAAAGACATATGCATTTACAATATCTTGAATAGCTTGTGTTCATCTTCCTTAGAATAGCTATGTTTCCCTTCTGCTGAATAAATTCAATAACTTACCAAAAATATCCTCCACTTTATTTTGAAGTCCAGCCCAGAAGTAGAGGAATTTATTGCCATTTTTATCTTATATCCATAAGTGCACGTGCACAAGTGCCAGACATGCTTAATTCTCTTCCTCCTCCTATACTGCCTTTCTTTGCCATCTGAATTCTGGCAAGATTGGCACCCTAATCTGCATCTTGTTGGTTTGCACAAAAGCTAAGATTTGCATGAAAGCTAAATTTGACAGAATTCTCAGGTCACTGATTTTTTGATGTGATAATTACAGTCAAATAACACCCTTACAAGATCTGATTTTCGACAAGAGAAGTACCCAGAATGTAAAAGGCTTAATTTCATTCTCTGAGTTTCTGTGCTCCACACGTTACCCAGGCTTCACAAGAGAGCACGGCAGGAGTAGAAGAGTTGGGGTTTTTTTTAAGCAATGTACAACTGAGGTTCTACATTTTAGCCTGTACTGGTAAGAATAACTTAATTGAAAATATAATTTGATAAAAATTTCACGTGAGAACTTACTATGTAACTATACTCGTACAAAAATGTATGTTCGCTATCTCAAAATCAGTTTGCATACAGAAACTGGACTTTAAAATTGAGTCAGGTAATTATATAATGGAATGTTCGGTTATCTCGGTGGAGAAAGAGTAGATTTGAAAATCTTCTAGAAGAAATCTAATAGATCAATTTACAGAAACTGACTGAAATAACATTTTCTTTATCGTATTTTAAACGCAGGCATATATATGATTACCACTGTAGATATCACTGCCATGACTCAGATTTTGAGAGACCAAAAGGTTACCATCACCCACATGGGTTTTTTGAGGAAGATGATTCACAGATCTGTTATGATACAAAAAGATCTCCTAGGAGACGGCTGCTACCTCCAACACCAACACGTAAGTGCATTAAGAACAATTGGTTTGCAAATCCAGAATTATTTAAACACATTCAGACATGTTCCAGTTTAAAAAGGCTTCTTTTTAACTTGGATTTCAAACATGACATTTCTTGATTACTGTTGCTAGTGGATTATTGTGTTATGGCAGAAATATCTATCCATCCTGAGAGATTGCTCAGAGAATCTATGGATCCTAGCTTACAAGTCAGTCTTTCTAATATCTCTTGCCTCACTCATCCAATAATACAAAAATAAATGTATTCATATTTATTTATATTTTTAAAAAATTAAGAAAGAGCAAGGTAGAATGCAGCAGTAGTTTGCTTTAACACTTTGATCAGAGGGTTTCAACCTGTGTGCCCTTCATTCACACCTACAGATGTGCAATGTTGCCCTGAGTCAGTGCCATGGTCTCTCTAGTGACTCACCTGCTGGCACTTCCCCTGTCTCTTAAGACATGCTGCTTAACAACTTTGTAATCAGTTCCATTTACATCTTTACCTCGTACTGTTTTAGTAAACGCTAGAGTCTGAAGTAGGATAATTTTCAGGGAAAAAAGAACCAAGAGTGAGCTTAATGGTGCTTTGGTTTGGGGTTTTTTTTCCTTACTTTTGAAGTGCCTTTAGCTTTTTAATGTAAGTTTCTCAAATCCCTGTGAAAAATAAAGGTGTTATCCTGGGCTAAGCATCTTATTTCAGATTCACATTGGTACTCCATTCTACCATCACAGGAACAATGCTTAATATTCTGTGTTTCTTCTGAGGGACAAAATGTTTCAATTTATAGATTGAATTAGTATTGTCAACTGATTTTTTTACCTGTTTTTTTAATTTTCATTTATTCTCCTCCTTAGATCTTTCCCTTGGTTTCCCCTTATCTCAAGCAAAATATTGCTTTATCTGCATTTCTAAAAGCTCTCGTGCTTCTTATCTTGTAATGTTGTTTTTGTATGTTCCAGGCCATACTGCAGAGATTAGCTGTGCTAATCCTCTGGTGAAACTAGGCACAGACTCAAAGCTCTTGGATTTTGGTCTTTGACCTCTGACACTCACCGGAGGAAGCACCTGAGGTTGTGAAGTGTAAAATAAACCGCTTTCCAAGGCAAAAATAAAGAGACTGAGTTGATGCACAAGAAAACAACACTTAGCTCCATGCAACCCCATAGTGTCCCTTAGGGTACTCTTAGGCATGGTGTGGTCAGCACAGCCAGGTCTGTTACTGTCGCGGATGGAGTGAGAGTGCACTTCACTTGTAAGAGAGAAGTAAAAATATAGTTTATCGATACAGAATAGGGAGTTAACAAAGTTCAATGCGACAGTGTTTTAACAAGATTCGATGGCGAGGCACACTTGATTATTTACTGCATAGAGGACAGGGTCAGGCAAAACTGTCAGGGAGACCCTCCCATTGAGTCATGAGGTTCGGAAAGGATCCCCTTGCTTTCTAAACTCCTTCTCAGAGAGGAGTTTAGGTGCGGCTAGATCCAGTCCTAGTCCCAGACTTGGTCAACGGTTTATGTCTAAAGGATTATATATGTGCAATCAATCCTTTATATCACTTAGCTAAGCTTTCAAAGCTTAGCATGCTATTAGTCACTTACCGAGGATCTGTTGCGGCAAGGAATCTCTCATCTTCGAGGAGTAACCTTGAGAGGCGTCCCTGCTCAAGGGGAGATCCTGGCGTGCAGCCCGCTGCCGTGCAGGAGTGCTCAAAGGGCCCTGGGCTGTCCACTATTTAAGGAGTAAGATGATTGACTTATGGTCATATTTGCATAACAGCAAGAGGTTTAGGTCCCTGCTTCAGGCAGCCCTTGGCTACTTTGTTACCATTCGTCCTCAAGGGCCAGCATAAGCTGGATGCAGCTATCAGGATGACTCCCACTGATGGTTACTGCTTGTGCAGGGAGCGGGGGGGGGGGGAGCACACCCCCACAGTTACATATGTCTTTGGATGATGCCACCTAACCAGTGTCATCCAGATGAGACAGTGCAGGATCGTTTCTAGAAGAGTCTCCACGTTTTGTCTGTTCTAAGGTGGATTGGCTTTCTAGCAAAACCAGAGTTGTCTTTCATTATGATGATGCTAGCAGCCAGAGTCACAGTCCATTTATCTATGGAAGTATGACTGTAAGGAAGGACCCTGTGGGTAGGAAAATGGGTTTCGGTCCTTTCCTGTCTCAGGCACCCTAAAGAAAAGGCAGGTATAGATTTAAAATAAAAAGTGTTTCAGAGACAAGTGTTGTGGGATCATTCTACAATGCCTGAAGTACAGTCTCAGACTGTTTAAAGCTACAGAGAGCTGTAGTGAAGGGCAGCAGCAAAACGTATTATTATATAATAAAGGAAACATTCTTCAGCAACACTGTCAGTGCTGGATCCTCACTTTTGGCACTCGGCTCCTTATGACAAGACTAGTAATGCTCTCTGCTATTTGGCTTTCTGACCTTAAGGAGCACAGATGGAAGAAGCAGAAAGAATACGAGTCTTGCACTATAGAGGGTAAATAACTCAGATGAACGATAGTGAGGTGTACAGAAAGCTGATAGCTGTCTTCCAGTAGCAGAAGGAAAAGACGTCAGACAAAGGGGAGACTGTGAAAGGAGACTCCTGTACATCTTTCTACAAGCTTTTCTGATAGCAGAGGAATTTTAAGCCAAAGAGAGAGATGGATGCTTTATATATCCTTTCCATACATTGCAGAACAACCTTCTTATAAAAATCCTCTGGGGTCTTCCCATAGAAGTGTTGAGACGCGAGGGTTGAAGGCTTCCTGTGACTGTAGCCTTTGGGCTTCATTTAACTTTGCTGATAAAAGTTTTGATGACAGTATTAAGCACATGTTTCTTTAGAGGAAGCTTATGCTTTTAATCTCACGTACAAGAGACTAGATAAATGTACTAGATAAGAGGGTATTTGATATCCTAGGATAAGAGGACCTAGTTCTGATCTAAGTTGCGTAAGTAAGGGTAATGTAGGAAGTAAAGTCCTTTGACTTACAGCAGTATAATGTCACAAGAGCACAGTCAGGCCTGTCATAACCATGTATTTAACGTTCAAGAACACAGCTGAGAAATTTTAGAGGCTCAGTATCTCAGCAGATTTTAAAAGAAGCTCAAACCTATTATTTGTAACTAGTCTACGGGCTGTTTGGCCTGGGGAGGAAGCCTTGATGTTCTCACGTAGAGAAAGAAAAAAGAGAAAGAAAGAAAAAAAAGAACCTGCAACATTGCACTAAACAGTTCCTGCTAGCATCTGGATTCAGTCCAAGTTAATGCAACATACAGTGCCTTGGCGGAGTACTGAGCCAAGTTAGTAAACTGAGCTCTGTGTCAGGCTTTCTAGAAGTCTTTATACCAAACTCATCACCACAGTATTTGAGCAACTTCCAGAAGTGCACTGGGAAATGATTAATATGTTCTTTCAGAGACTGTCCTGGGGATAAGCATGTGCAAAGCAGTGTCTTGTTTTGGATGAGGGGACTTTTTGGTTTGTTTTTTGTCCATTTTGGTATTGGGACATTTAGCATTTGTTAGGATCAGGAGCTAAGGTGTACATTCCTGTATTTGGATTTACCATAGCGACGATGGAAAGAGACAAAAAGTTTGCATTAAGTGGACTGATTCACCTCCTGGAGGTGCCTATTTTCGTCCAATGGCTCTTTAAGGAACCTTGTTATTATCGAGAGTTAAGTGCCTCGTGATAACTATGAGGAATCCTAAGTCTATGGCACTTAAGTCTTCAATAGTGTTCACAAAATTCTTGGTGTTGGGAAAAAAAAGATATCAAGAATAGTTTCAGTAAGTTGAGAGAGAGCACAATTTTGTGTCAGTGCTTTGTACAGTCAGGCTCTTTCCAGTTTTCCACTACGATGCTCACAGCTGTGACGATGCATCTGGATTCCAGTTGCGGTTCAGCACCCACGTTTTCTTCACACTGAAGCTAACACAGAGGAATGATACCCATGTGCTGCTTCCCATCATTCCCTAGGCTTTCACCAAGACCAGCTGAAACGTTTCCACATCAGCCAAACATCTCGATCCAGTTTAGGTTTCTACTTTTTCCTTTACAGCATTTGCACGAAAAGTAACAGCATACATAAGAGCAGAGACCATGGCTTATCATTGTCATAAGTAACAGAATAAACATCAGGAATTGATAACATGAGTCTTTGACTTGCATATGGTTTTTATATTACACATTGCTTCCAAGGAACTGGGGATTTGGTATTTCCTTTGAGAAGTCTGGTTCATTACAATGAAGAGTTTAAAACCATGGGGAAGAAAGAAGAAACTATTCTTTGTAACTATTCACAGCATTTACAGCAAAACTCTGAAGTTCAGTGTCTGAACCAGTCTACTGCGTAACACAAGCTTGCTTTGTGAAACATAGCTGCTTGAAATTCTGTCGTGTTAGGCTGCTCGTGGTTTCTACCTAGGACTGCATTTGCTCATATGATGAATCTATCCTTTGTCTTATAACCAGCTGCTTGCTTCTGTTAGCACAACTTATTTCTTATTTGGGGATATGTTTTGATTTGTGCGATAGTTGACTCACACTGGAATTCTGGAAATAATAGACTTTGACGAAAAGTATTTTATTTTCCTAATGAATTATGGTCTCCCTGTAGCAAACAGACGATCCTCCTTTAACTTTGAATGCCTCCGCCGACAAAGTAGTCAAGATGACATACCGTGCTCTCCTAATTTCCACCATCGCACTGCTTTACCACTTCACTTAATGCAACAGCAGGTAACCACGAAATCTTATTTAACTAATAATGAACTACGTTTTTCCAGCTTCTATATTGTACCTCTGACTTTCATTGTTGTTTGAAACAGTACTAGTGTATTATGTAGTTTGCCTGCGCACGACTTCTAGGCCAAGTGTAGGCTTGTAGACACGAGGCTTCTCAAAGGCTGACCTTCTACAAAACATTGAAATTGAGTAGTTTGCCCCTATGACTCTCTAAGTGTCCACCAAGAGTTGGGATGCCCTAAGGAATTTTGACCCCGACTGCATAATACAGCAACTGTCTATTAATCTTTGCCTATGCAGTTACTCGGCTCCATTTGTGAGAGCTTGCAAGTACAACATACACATCTTCTGAGGCTCAGTGCCCAGCTCTGACACGGCCCTGAGAAGACGGCAATTTCCATTGCCTAGAGACACCATCCAGAATGCTTGGAAAATGCTGACAGCTTTCTGTCCTGTCCCTACAGGACAGAAGGAATGTTTCTACACTTTGCTTTCTTTGTTTAACATATTGCATAAGCAATTATTTTTCTTCATTAACACTACTACCAAGATTTTGTGATCCGAGTAATAATAGAAAAAATACCATCGTATCCTGTCAATTTACCGATTTCAGTCCTGTTCCTCCTTTACATGACTATTAAACATCAGAAAATGTTAACTTTGCATAGCTGCTGCCTGAACAGTTGGTTTGAACTGACTGCTGAAGTGAGAAGTTAGTATGACTGAGCATTTGAAATCACTAACTTCTAAAATTCTTCCCCTTACCAGGTCATGGCTGTTGCAGGTCTGGATTCCAGCAAAGCTCATAAACATTCACCAAGTCGTTCAACACGTTCCTGGGCTACTCCACCTGCAACCCCTCCCAACAGGGACCGTGCTCCATATTACACACCTCTAATCCAAGTTGATAGGGCTGAATCTACAGAACATATGAATGGTAGCCTGCCTTCCTTGCATAGGAGCTCTTGGTACACAGATGACCCTGATATTTCCTACCGAACATTTACACCAGCCAATTTAACTGTACCTAATGACTTTAGGCATAAACATAGTGACAAACAGAGGAGTGCAGACAGTTTGGTAGAAGCGGTAAGTATTACAGAAACCTCTGAAGTAGCCACGAGTGTCTCTGTTCAGTTCTTGTGTTAACTTTAACAAGCGTATCAGTCTACACTATCACTCTGAAAATGTGGTATTTTCAGTTTCAAAGCCCAAAACTGTTTTTAGGTAATGACAGGGGAACTTATTCGTAGTTGTCATGTAGTGAAGGATTTCTACTGAAACCAATTCATAACATCAGTGTGTCAGAGAACTGGAGAGATTTCAAAGAGATTTGAAATTTAAGTTTTCTAGATGAGGATCAGTTATGAAGTGTCCTTCCACAATGGCTGATAGGGAAGAGATGATGCATTTGCCTGCTCTCTCTGTTGTTCCTATAGAAATACATCACCATTTTTGCAGTAATCTGAATAAAAGAACAAGAGCTCTATGAATCAGTGTACTAAATGCAGAGGTGAATAAGAACTACAAGGATTGATTTGTAGGTGTACTAAAGAATGTTAAGAATTCCCTTTTACATTAAAAGAAGATTTGAAGGTAAAGAGTATATAGCATTTCTGAATCATAATTACTGTTCTTGCTTCCATCTATCACTTCCTTTCCATTGCTATGAGCTAAACAATATACTTTGTTAAATTTTATTTACAAATGGGACTTCAGAATCTTTCTTCCATGTACTCTAAAGTACCGAGAACATATCTAGGATTCTGTGTTTCAGGCTGTTGTTCTCATTGCACCATCTGCGATATATTAACTGTTGTCTTTAGTATATCAGCCTGATGATTGATGTTTATCAAAGACTACTCCCGAATTTCTAAAGAGAAAAGTCAGACGTATTGCATTATCAGTTACTTTATCACATAACTGACACAGTGTGGTCTGGAGCCATTTGATTGTTGATTTGATTTGATTTGATTGTTCTTTACACATGCAGTTTTGCTGTGGGTTGCTGTAGCGATTCAGCATGGGGTTTCTAGTGTTTTCCACAAATGAGAAACGTTTTTATGACCTCTCTGTTCTTCTGTATTTCCACTGTATATCTCATTCTCTCCCCTCCATCTGCCAGGTACTTATATCTGAAGGCCTAGGAAGGTATGCAAAGGACCCTAAATTTGTTTCAGCTACAAAACATGAGATTGCTGATGCATGTGACTTGACTATTGATGAGATGGAAAGTGCAGCAAGTAATCTTCTCAATGGAAATATCAGCAATGGGACCAATGGGGATATGTTTCCCATTTTAAACAGACAAGATTATGAACTTCAAGATTTTGGTCCTGGCTACAGTGATGAAGAACCAGAAACGGGACAATATGAAGAAGACTTAGCTGATGAAATGATATGCATTACAAGCTTATAGTATTTAGCAAGGAAAATGATTCTAATAACAGAAAAAGTGCCTCATAGTTTAAAGATGCTAGGCACTAGCTGGAGCGAATAACCAATCAAGTTTTGTACAAGCGATGTCACACCTCAAGGAAGCCATAACTAATACATTGATTATCTCCAGGTTGCCGAAATGTGATCAGAGCTGCAGTGCATCAAGTCTCCTCCCACAGAATCTTCAGTTCTTCTGTAGGAATATGGTTATTTTAAAACCAAGCAGATTGTGACAATCACTTTTCTGAGGGCTAGAGCGGGATTCTGAGGTGTAATATCTTGCCTGTCTTTCAACCTTGTGCTGCTGTCCTTCATAGTAGAGCAGGATTTTGTCAGTGAAAATGTCTGTGTAAGTCCGGCACAAAATTGCGTGGGAAACAGCAACATGAGATGAGTGATGACAACCAATAATGTCATTACCTCAGTACTCAATAGCATATCAGCTACCTGTTGCATATCCATTCTAACATTGTTTTCAAACTTGCCTCCTGATTTATTTTCTTAAGGCTCTTCTAAAATACAGTTTGTCATGCTCTACCTGTTAGAGATCGTTGGAAAAATAAGTTATGTAAAGAATAATCTGTCATATGTAACACCAGTTTACATAGGAAAATATCATTCAGATAGTCTGTTTTATGACTATCACGTTAAGGGCAAAATATACTGGAATAATTGCATTCTTACTAATGCACTTGCAACCAGGTTATAGTAGAATTAGATAAGATAGTTTGCTAAAAATTATATAGTAGAAATTATTGTAAATTAATTGTAATATACAATGATTTGTATTTGTAAAGAGATGTTCTATATTTTGTAATTATTGTACCGTAATTGAACTGCAGCAATATTTATGGACCCTAATTATTGTAACTCTCCACAGAATTCTAGATAGAAGTATTTTTACTTGGAATATATAGATCTATAGCATAAATATTTAAATAGAGCCACCTCTCAGTGTAAATCTCTTTTTGGGATAAAGCGTCAAGTTTGAACTTGGCAAAAGAACAGATTTTTTTTTTTTTTTTAAATAATTGAGTCGAATCTCTCTGCATAAGGGATGCACAGTTGACTATTTACAGTCTTATACTTGGAAAGGTAAAAGATTTAAAGTTATTTTAACTTTTTTGATTGAAAAAATAAGCTCTAATTTTATTTTTTTATTAATCCCATACTAAAAATAAATATTAAAATAATTTAAAAATTGGCAAGTTCATGCCAGGGTATTACTGGTCATGAGACAATTAGTTTTGACAAAGTATATTACCGACATACCCTACTTTGATAGGAAGCATCTTGCGCAGAAAATATTTCACAGGTAAATGAAAATGCTTTACTTCAGTACTACTTACTCTGCTTGGAAAGAAAAGAAATATGATAAAGTGATTCTTCACAGAACCAAAAACCTTGATATAAGTAGTATACTGTTTTATTGCCTCTACGTTTCTGTTGTTCTGCGTGTACTATTTCAAAGATTTATTTTTATGCAATCAAGAGAGGGCTTAGATATTGTTCACAATGCAGTAAAACCCTAAAATGACTTTGAGGCTGAAACGACCTTGGAGGAAAATCAAAAAACACTGAAAGCTACTGTCTATTTTGTTAGCACTGGATAACAATGACTTGTTCTAACAAGTTATCTTATCAGGTTTTACCTGTAGTTCATATGCTAGATAGCAATCCAGTTCACATTTTTACAAATGTGATGTTTAAAACATGTCAATAAACATTTTGTACATAATGACAGTTTCCTATGAATAGCTTACAGACTTCCTCTGAAATCATTCTTACTTCAAATGCCAGGATAAGAACTTAAAGGTTTGTAAATTATTTCTTGACCTACATCATTTTGTATTAAAACAAATGCAAAATGTTCTTCAAAATAAAACTGTGTAATAATTTTATTATACTTTGGACTCCTTTTACTAATAGTTTTTCACCAAGAAGATCCAAAAGTTAAATTCTGTTTTCACTGTTTGAAGAATGGAAGGGAGTGTGTGGAATATAGTCATCAGTCTACACTATCACAGTATGCGAGTCTTTTATGAGTGATTGCTGTTAACCAGAAAGAAAGAAAGTGATTAGAGTATTCATATGAAAAAGGGTACTATTACTGCCCTACTACCTAGGGGATTGTTACTTCCCTAGATACAGATCACAGAATTGTATAGGTTGGAAAAGACCTTTGAGATCATCAAGTCCAACCGTAAACCCACCACTACACCCTGTCCATAAGCACCTCATCCAAACGGCTTTTAAATACTTCCAGGGATGGTGACTCCACCACTTCCCTGGGCAGCCTGTTCCAATGCTTGATAACCCCTTCAGTGAAGTAAAATTTCCTCATATCCAGTCTAAACCTCCCCTAGCACAACTTGAGGCCATTTCCTCTCGTCCTATCGCTTGTTACCTGGGAGAAGAGACCGACCCCCACCTTGCTACAACCTCCTTTCAGGTAGTTGTAGAGAGCAAGGTCTCCCCTCAGCCTCCTTTTCTCCAGAGTAAACAACTCCAGTTCCCTCAGCCGCTCATCAGACTTATGCTCTAGACCCTCCACCAGCTTCGTTGCCCTTCTTTGGACATGCTCCAGCACCTCAGTGTCTTTCTTGTAGTGAGGGTGTGGGATAATAGCTGGAGGTGACTTAGAAATTAAACTTATATTCACACTTTTAGGTAAGGTACAGCATTGAAGAAGCTTCCCGGGTGGAATGCAGCTGACATGCAAGGCCATTCCATGGAAGTTCCCCAGGCCTGTAACCTTAGACGTCGGTGACGCCAGGGGAGCTTGGTGTACTGACTCTAAGAAGGTACTGTTCGGAGGGTGGAGCAGTGTGAAGACGCCGCGGCCAGGCTCTGCGATTAAATGGGAACTCAAAGGTATTGTGTGTGACCAGTAAACTGCACATTTGCTATCCTGGGCCAACAGTCATGTTTCTGACAAAATGCTGTCCTTTGATGAACTTTGCTCATTATAACATCATTATAATACCAAAACACACCTCCATCCCAAAAGCTACCCGCCTCCAAGGTGCGACCACCCCTCACTGAGCCTGCGCTTTGAATTTTTCCTAGCCTATACCTTTAAAAGCAAAGCAAGAAAACTTTACACCAATCCTAAACAAATATGTACGACTAGAGTCACTCAAGCTCCACCCAAAAGTTGAAAGATAGTATAAAATGGCTTAAGAGAAAGAGAATGTTAGGGAAGACACCATCGCGTACCACTCTGACCTCTGGGATCAGTCGACGGGCTGAGCCTCTCTTCCCCCCCATCGGGACGCCTTTGGGTAAGAATTGAACACTTGGTTATTCCAAGTGCCTCCCCGGGAAACTTAGAAATCTCTCTCAAGTTGCTTTATCATCTTTAACGCGTTTGTAGCCGGCAGTGTCACTCATACTCTTGGTATTTGCACATGCTTTGCAGACAGTAAATTTATCACCGGTAATCCAAAGAATCTGTGTATCTGTTGCTCTAATAAACTGCACTCTTTATTAATGTGGCCGTGATAGTTCATGCAACACGACTAGACTGGAGGTGCAGCGTGTTTAAATTAACGCTGCCGCCTTTGATGCATGGCTGCATATACAGTCCTTAGAAAATAACTGTTGACCGAGTCTGAGACTAGGACTGGACTTAGCCGCACCTATACTCCTCTGTGAGAAGGAGTTTAGAAAGCAAGGGGGTCCTGTCTGAACCTCGTGACTCAACGGGAGGGTCCCCCCCCTCAGCCACTCCTCAGACTCCTACACGACAGTAACTCTTAACGCCACAGAGGGGCCCAAAACTGAACACAGTATTCGAGGTGCAGCCTCACCAGTGCCGAGTACAGGGGCACGATCACTGCCCTAGTCCTACTAGCCACGCTATTTTTCATACAAGCCAGGATGCCATTGGCTTTCTTGGCCACCTGGGCACACTGCTGACTCATATTCAGGCGGCTGTCAACCAACTCCCAGGTCCTTCTCTGCTGGGCAGCTTTCTAGCCACTCTTCCCCAAGCCTGTAGCGTTGCATGGGGTTGTTGTGGCCCAAATATATGAGGCCAAATCTGAGGCCCAGATCTATGGGAACAATTAGGAAAATCTGTCTGAAATCCCCTAAAACCTCAAAATACATCTTTCATGCTGTCTGCCTGGAAACACTTGGGTAGGTTACCCAGCAGCAGTCACTTGGTTACACTTCCCCAGCTTACAGAAACAACCTTTAGGAGACCAAAATGGAGCTTTCTGGATCTGGTATCACTGTGAAATAACGAGTAGTTTTCAAAGTTCCACCTACTGTGGTATACCCACTTCTGAAAACCACCTTTAAAGCAACTGAAGTTGAACATTAAAAAAAAAAAAAGAAGGAAAAAATCCCAGACCAGGTTAGGTTACTTAACTGCATGGACTTTTGACAGCACATCAAATTTGGCAGATTGAGCTGAATGAATGACAATTTTTTTAATTAATCATTTGGCCAAGGGGACAGAAAACAATAGGCTGACTTCACTGTGTTTTCTTGCTAGTATAGTTAGTCCTTAGCTTTCAATAGTCTGATGAAAGACTCTTTAGGGCAGATACGATATTTTATGAGAAAACAGTCCTTACAAAAACAAATAATGAAGGAAATTTAGTTACAAACCATGTTCTATATAGCTACTGGTTTAAGGGAGAACATATATATGGATACATAGAATACCTGTTTAATTTTATTACAGAAGTATATGGAAAAAAGTAACCAGTATGTGCAGAATTGCATGGTTATTGGCACCCTTAAAATGCTGCTAATCATAGTAATTACTCAACACAGAAAAACTAGAAGTTATCTCAACAATTAAGGCATATTTCATGAGTTTCCAGATTTGTTTACATATGTATATAATGACAGAAAACATTAGTAAAGAATTAAACATTGCTAAGTCTTTCACAGTGAAGTAAATTCACTGAAAAAATGAATATATAAAATATATTCATATTGGAACAGTGTCTTTTTCTGGAGCCTGGATGACAGAAGAATAGAGACTAAAAATTATAATACTTTAATAAGATATGCTTGTGTTCTCTCTACAATAACTTCATTTTAACTATAATTTTTAAAAAATGCATAAATTCTTTTATTATTCCTCAAAATATGTTTCTATGTTTATTTTATAGAAAATGCGTGTTCCAAGCCCACTTTCCAGTTTTCCAGTGTTTATATAGCTGCCTCATTTGGTTGCAGACTAATTGAAATCAGACACTTGGAAAGGATTTTAAGCTGCAGAAACATCAAAAGTTCTGGTGTACAAAACCTTGAGTGGCCTTACATAAATTAAATATAATGCAGTTTTTCAAATACTGCTACTTTCTGCTGCTTTTAAAAGCACTTCTCATACTAAAGCAACTTGAACTGAAATATGTGTACAAAAGAAACATTTTTGGTCACTTTTCTTTCTCAATCTCATTGTCCCCAGCCAGAGACCTCCAACTGTGTCTGAAGCATCTTCAGCAAGCTATTACCATGGAAATGCTGGCGTTCTCACTCGCGGCACCATTGCTGGTTCAAGCCATGCTGGCAGGTCTAGTAACTTCCAAATTCTTACATCAAACAGCTTTTACAGTTAACTGTTTTTGAAGACATAATGTAGTATCATCTGTGCATTTATAGAAAAATTTGTATCCGGGTAGAACTGGGAATAATACTCAATTATACATTGTATTATTTTGTTAAATAAGTAAAACTCTGGAATTATCAGCCTGTGTTCTGCAATCCAGTAAGGTGTAAAAGATGGTTAATTTTAGCTAGCAGATGGCTAGTGCTCCACAGAGCATGTTAAAATATCTTGTACCTGTTCCAAGTATCCCTTAGCAGACTTGGCTCTGCTAGAAGTAAGAACAATTTTAACAGGAATTCAGTATCAGCAACCAGATACAATGCAGGATAAACTAATGGTAGCTTGATGCTACCTAAAGACTTCCCTAGGGCAACGAAACTTTCAAATACCCAAGCCATTTCTTTGGCACTGCATCAAAGGAATGTCATGAAGGAGCCTCAACGTTCTATAGCAGTGAGGCCTAAAGCAACTGTGGTTCATAGCAATGAAAATATATAAGTGTTTAGAAGGGGAGGACTCTGCAAGGTGTCTATGTATGTTTAGAACTGCAAGAAAAGATGACAATGTTTCAGAATAAATGCCCCGTTATCTGATTGCACAATGCAGCAGTGTGTACCCAAATGTAAGACGCACATGCAGTTCGGCATGTATATCTAACCTTGCTGTTCCCTCATCTTCTAGAGCTTGACATAATGGCAGAGGATAGCTCTGTGCGTGTTCAGTAGTAAGTTATGTAAGACTGGCTAGTTAACCCTCTGTGGTTGCATAACAACCCCCATGCATGCCTGGAGTGGAAACCCATGTTGTAAATCTGCAAACGCAGGAACTTCAGTATTCTGTCTTTCCAAACTGCTTCCCCTCTCAACTGCACACGACTGTGGTAAGTCTCACCAGTATATATTACTCCGAGTATCCTAATACTGTGTATTCCAAATGACCCTAAGATACCTACTGAATGCCTTTAAATGAAAATCTCAAAAGCACAGGTGCTGAATAAAAATTATTTGCCATAAAAAGGTACACCATACACAATTCATGCTTTCCGCAAACGCACGGTTGCATCAGATGAATTGTCTTATTAACACAGCTGATCAATCACCTGTGACTTAAAATATTCTTGCTTTTCCCCTAATTCCAAAAAAATGCATCGCATACATAGAAAGGGCTTACCTGTCTCCTTTTGGAGCAGAGTTCACTGCTACCATCTTCCATCTTCAATATTTTTGTTTGTCTTTATGCAGATATTCTAATGAACTAAGTCCTTTCCCTCTGTTAGCAGCAGGGCTTCCAACCACTGCCTTACAGCAAGCAGCACCAGGTAGAAGTATCTGGCTTAAGCATCTGCAGTTGTCCCTCTAGCCAACATCTGAGTCAGCAAGTTTTTTTACAATCTGCTCAAATGATGTAAAATTCCATTTTTTCTGAAAAAAAGTTTATTCTGTTTACCGCAAGTCCTGAGCAATCTTAGGCTACAGAAGCTTTTACTTTATAATTTGACAACTGCTTAGTCAGAAGTTATTTTGGAATACTTAATAAATCCAAATAATTCAATGGATTCAATTTCATTCAATGAGTTCAGTTTCTTTAGGTTTGTGGTTTTTTTTTTTTAAATCGGTACCTGAAAGTTAGATTGACACAGAAAACAGCCATGAAAGATCATGTATCTTGCTTTACACATCTGAAGATAGTAAAGCAAAGATTTAAATCCTAACTAAAAGATAGTATTGGTTCACTGAATAAGTTACTTGCCTTCTAATTTAAAAAAGATCTCTTCCCGTATCATCAATATCTGACTTTATGCAGTTATTTTGAGTAACCTTTCATTTTAGATCTAGCTTGGCTGTAATTTTTTTTAATAAAGTTTGAGTGATAGTAAGGCACCATTCAGGATATTTGCTGAGAAATATCTTTTGCAAGCACCCATCTTTGAGTAAAGACCAGTAACTTTAAGGACGTTATAGGAAGTGCAGACCTCTTACTGTGCTAAATGATGAAGTACAACTAAATCAGCTTAAATTGTGAACTGAATTCTACTAAGCTCCTTGCGAAAAATGTGAGGAGAAACTCCAGTTTTCCAGTATATTTTTATAAATATCAGCTCCTGTTCTGCATTTTTTTTGAAAAATAAGTTTCTGATAAATACAATGTATGTCTTCTTTCTGAATTATAAGACTGCTAATTATGGTGAAGTCTAACTTTCAGTGAGGATTTGTAAACTGTGCGTTCCTCTCATAAAAAACTCCACATTTGACAAATTCCGAACACAGGCAGATTCCTCTCTCTCCTATGAATTCTGATAGGAACTACTTTGGCCTGTAAATATGAAATTGAATAAATGCTTACATTTACTTAACCATTCTTTGCAGGATGTGGGGATCACTGACTAGCTGTTACCCTGGGTAACACTCTCACAGCAGTTAAAATCCTTCTTTTAAATAACAAGGCATACCATGATTTTCAAAATAGCACAGGTTAATCTCTTCCATTCCTCATGCAATTGCACAGTATTTCTGGCTTATGTGCACAACTGTCTTGTCATTTAGAAATAGCTTCTCTTCAACAAAAAATATGAACTGTACCACAAAAGGTCATGTTTAACTAAAATAAGCAGCTTAAGCCAACTGATTAAAAAAAAAAAAAGAATAGGTAGTCTAATATAAGAGAATGGTTCAAATTAATACTTATTTTCATAGGATATGTTGTTTTGCATGGTATTTATTTTGTTGGCATGTTCAGTATGAGATATCAACATGCTGATGAAAGCCTAAGTAGCAAAAGATGTAAAAGGATGAGAACATTTGTTTACCTCTGTGTTTCCAAGGTCTTGGGCTTATATACAGGAACATTTTTCTCCTGAAGCGATGGGAGGCCCTTAATTATATCTGCAGCTTTCTCTGCTATCATAATAGTTGGGGCATTCAAATTTCCACTGACCACACTGGGCATTATTGAAGCATCTACTACTCTCAAGTTTTCAACGCCAATTACTTTTGTTTGGGGATCAACTACAGCAGTGCTATCTGAAAGCTGACCCATTTTACAGGTGCAGGAAGGATGATAAGCACTATCAGCCTTCTGCCTTATGAAAGCATCTATTTCTTTGTCAGACTGAACATGGTTTCCTGGTTGAATTTCAGGCCCGCGAAATTTTTCAAAAGCTTTCTGAGCAAAGATCTCTCTGGTCAACTTGACACACTGGCGGAATTCCCAAATATCTCTTCCTGTATGGAAAGAAAATAGGAAAACTGTAAGTACATGCTTAATTTAGTAATACATACAGAATGCATAACAGAAAAAAATATCATCAAAGAAAAAAGGCTGGAGGGAAAGTCACTTATTGCTGAAAGCCATAGTAAAGTAGGATATTTTTCAAAGTCACAGGTATTTACATTCACTGTGAACAAAACTGTCACTTACATTGCACAATCCCAAAAGGGAACAGGTGAGCTATGAAGAATTGCTCTTTATGTCGCTATACCCCGTCTAGCCAAGGACACTAGTCTCAGCACAAATAAGCAAACGAGATCCATTCCGTCACAAGCAGAGGAGGGGATGAAATGAACAGCATAATGCAGCAAACACTAAGAACCCTGACTGCATCCCCAACAGGGAATTCCTTTTGGTTTCTACAGTGCTTTGCACAATGGCCTCTTTTGATACTAACTGGCTTTTATAAATGAGAAATAAGTAACAGTGCACGAACCAGCACTTCTGAACTGGTGTTGAGTAGATATGAAAATCTGCTCCTGAAACAGGCAGGAAATAAGCTGACATCAGAGCAAGGAGAGGCTGCATTTACCTGTTGACATGTAGTTAGGCTCAATGATAGGATGGTCATTTGGGTCTGTACTTTTCAGCTTTAGCCAGCCCACACTCGTACTCCTCATGGGTCCCACGTGGACCTGCAACACCCATGCTATACTCATGACACAATCCCACTGATGTATTTCCAAATTCAGTATTAATTTTTTTTTGCAATTTGGACAGTTTTTACAAACTAAGCAAATGTAAATGTTAAAGGGAGATAATGGAAAATGCCATTAAGCATTTTTCCATTTTATATAAATTTGTTGTAAATATGATATTCCATAAGGGGAAGCGAATATACCTGCCTTATCAACTCACAGCTGTTCTTTTAATTTTAAATACAACCATTCCAATTTAGCAGTAGCAGAGCATTCTAATACAATCAGCAATCAGACCAAATTACTATCATCACTGAAGAAAAGAGATTAGCAATAAGAAACATGTATATTCAGTGACAGTTCCCCAGCATTAGCACAGACTTTTGGATCAAGATTATAGTCTAAAATGGGGCTTGAATTTGTGCCAATGAATAAATGAGAGGCCTCATACATTCTTGCTTAAACCTCTGTCTAAACTGCAGCGGAACAGGGAACACATTGTTTTAGTTTGGTACAGCATCTAGCACAATGGTATCCTAATCAATAAGCACTATGGCACTTCAGCAGTACAAATACTTGAACAGCAGTTCAATACTTGCCTATTTTCCCAGAGATAAAAAGTAATATAATTTTGGTAGCAATATCAAATAACAAGCTCATGTTTTTTTTCCCCAATGGTAGGAGGTTAAGCCAGCTCTTTTGTATTATACTGAACAAATATATAGCCAAATTTGTATTATACTGAACAAATATATTCAGTATATATACTGAATATATATACACACTGATATATATACATATAGTATATATATACATACTATATACACACACTATATATATATATTCAGTATATAGCCAAATTATCAATATTTATAATAGAGTGTAAGCCTCTTTGCTAATCACTACAGAACATTACTGGAATATGTTCTTCAACAACTTACCTGGTAAGCTTCCATTGTGGAAGCAACCCGCCCATGATCAATAACCTGAGAAGGGAGAAAGTGGAACTGAATGTCGGGGTGAGGAACTCCTGGTTCACTTCGGATAAAACCACCAGATTCTAAGTGGGCAGTGGCTCCCTCACCTACAGAGTGTAAATGAGAGAGAAAATGCCATTAAAAGACCTCAGAAAAGCAAGAAATCCACTTCTTAACCCTTGGTTTCACTACTATGAATGATTTATATATGCAGTGGCAATTGCAAGGAATGCAAATCCATTATGGACAGCTTGAATTTAAGCAATATGCATCACTGTCATCTGCTTTTTAATCACTAGATAAGTCTAAATATGCATAACTTTGGAAAACCCACTTATCTGAGAGTGGGGTGTGTTACAGTTACCTCACTGTAACTGGCAGGCCTAGGGTCTAACTCCAGAGGCAGGTTTGGTCCCAGGATCCTAACAGGTGTGGAGGGAACTGACTGCAGCATCCTGATATTACTGCACTGCACGCTCCATGACATGCAGTATAGTTATTCCATCAGCCACATGTAACAGGCATAGCGGTCTACAGTACCCACCCTGAAGGGGAAAGATGAAGAGCGTGCAATGCCCCTCATATTATGTTATTTTCACATCCATTTAAAACCATAAGTTAGCTCTCAATATTTACTTGCATGGTAAAAAGCCACAAATACCCAGCATAAGTTGTCAAATACTAACACAATAATTCCACAAGCAATGAAGATCTCAACTTTGGCCAAACTATTTTACTGATTTCAAGGATTACTTCTACAGATTCTTTTTAAGGTACAACTTAACAGCTGGGGTACCGTAAAATGAGTGTGTCATTTTAACAGAAGTCACTTCTGATTTACATGCAAGCCTGAAGGATTCTGATCAGAGCAACAAACTCATTATTTTGGGGCAATTATACAAAAAACTTAATTCAGTTCAACAACATGTTTTTATTGACACGATATCTATTTCAAATAGAATTTTTTCATTTTTTACAACAGCTTTCCTCAGTAGCACCAAGATTTTTAAATGAGGAATTTTTCTTAAAATGAGGGATATAAAAATTTTAAAAAACAGTGTATAAAAACCTCCCTTGTTACCTAAGATATAATAACTGTTTTAAAATATTCTGATTTAGAAAAAAAGTAGTAGTTCAGGTCCATTTGCAAGCTCCAGTTATTTCACAGAACATGAAAAAATTATATATGAAGGCTCCCAGACTTTGAAATTCATGGATAAAAGGCTGTAATAGTTCTAAATCAATCAATGGTTGAATGATTGTGTATTTTGTTTCATACCTGTAAACTTCCAAAGCCATTCTAGACCAATCCTCACCATGTTAACTGGCTTTTGTGCGTTATATAGAGTAATAGGTTTGGTGCACTTTTGCTGGATGTACACTTCTAAATGATCTTGAAGGTTCTGGCCTACTCCTGGGGGGGAGTACAAAGGGGGAGGAGGGAGAAGAAAAGGAAAAAAAAAGTTATTTCACACACAACAATTACACACAACATTTGCATCCAGAAAACAGCGTAATGGGAACTAAACTAACCTCTTACAAGGGCAGTGATGACTAAGACCAAGACCATGAGTCATATCAGCCTTTTGCTCATGTCAGAATAAGGTTTTACATAAACATAGCATAACTAGAATGAAAATAGAACGTTAAATGGCAGGCGTATCACTTGTTCTAAAATTGCCAGATATGACTTCTAAATACAGTACTAGCTCTTCTAGTTTTAAGGAAAAGTTCATGTTATTCCCTCTATCTTTGAATAGACTTTATACAATCTGTGGGAGTTTATACAAATAGTGGGAGTTTAAACAATCTGTTGTGGATCAAAACTCATTCAAAATTCTAAATGGTAAGTATGCTGCTTTACTTTAAAAGTACTCAGTGGAATTTTTCAGAAAGGCATTTTTCACTATCAAATGTAGTGAAGAAAGTGTAGGAGTTTATTGCTCAGTCCTAAAATCAATGCATGTTTCCACTGATTTGTAACACTTACGTTTCAGTCCACACAACCTGACATAAAGACAACTAAATTTCACGGTTCATTTCATTTAATGGTCTTTGAATTGCATCCATAGGAAGATGTACGGTTAAAAGAAATAATAAAATTACCAGGAAGATGGCAAACAACAGGGATCCCCAGTTTTTTTAGATCATCTGCATTGCCAATCCCAGACAGCATAAGCAGCTGTGGAGAATTTATGGCACCTCCACTTAAAATAACTTCTTTACTGGCAAAAGCCTAAAAGGAAATGAGCACAAAAGTCCTAACATTATTAAGTCTGATCTGAATGCAGGCAACATGTCAAGAGCTTCTGTTCAGATATGCTATTCTGATCCAGATTAGACACCCTTCTCTCACATTTTTCTCATTCTAAATGTATTCCTATCTTGCCAGAAGTTTCTGCAGAGAGAAAAGATCAAGCTTTCACTTTTATAATTTCTGTATTTATTCCCATGTTTACAATCCATTCAAACTGTATGGCACACAAACGTTCAGCTCAGCCAGTACCATGGCTGCCAATAAACTCCTGTGCTACTTGCCAGGAAAAAAGTACCTATGACATTTGGATCAGTCAGCTAAGCATCTCTTCCATTTTCAATAATGGTTTGTAAATTAAAACTGAAACTCCTAAGGAAGATTTTGAATTCAGAGACATGCTAGCTCAAAAATTCTCAAGAGCTTATTTTCTCAATTCAACCAAGACTAATGTTTGGTTTCTTAGCTCACTGTAGTCCTCAGAAGCCCCTCAACCACTAAAGCACTGCTGAGAAAACTCTGACTGCAGGCATATATATAATTCTGTTTTGCTGACAGACTTTTCATCAAACAGTTTGAGTCTGAGCCCTGAGCTCATCATGATATAGGCTGCTAAGCTATTCCTCCGCCTTTGACTCGGTTTTCTGTGCTGGATAGTTCTTTTTTCTAGAACTTTCTCTGCAAGTATTTTTGGCACATCTTCTTTCCAAGGATTTCTGCCCCCAAATATGCTCATTTAGCAATACCAAAATCATTCTCTGTGTCATTTGTATCTGGGGGCTACCTCTGCCCTGTTGCCACATCTCTTACAGTTAGGATCAGAACTACCCCCCTTTAGTGCTTTTCACTGTTAAAAGGGAAAACTGCGTGGAGTAAGAAAATATTGATACCCTCCTCCTTTTCCCTTTACTATTTGAAAGAGGATGATGTGGGTGAACCCAACCTTGTTCAAACTATCCCTTTCTATTCTAATGAGATGGCCCATGAACACACACACATTGGACGCGCTCCATCCTCCCTAGTCGCACGTATGTTGCCTGTTGAAATAAAGATACCCTTTGTATACACACTGAGTTAGGTAGTTGAGTACAAACTCAATAGTGACTCCTGCACGTTAGAAAAAAAAGATTCAAGATTCACCTGTTCTTAAGAAAGAACAACTGCACCACAGAAGAAACAAAAAGTAAGCAACAATTTATATTTAATGCAAATTCTAATGCTACCTAAGCTAGTCCAATGTTTTAAAGCAATACATATTTGCAAAAGTAATACCATAACATTTATCTGTGAATTCTAATACATCAGTGTGGCCACAGTGAGGAAAAAATAGATGAGGCACACAATTATGCCCCTGAACTTCCCCTTGTTAACAAGCAAAACCCAGAAGGGTTCAAGGAAACGTATCTGGTATTGCTCATCTGCATTCTCCACTTGCGTAGAATGTAAGGTGCTATCATGAGTAGCTGCTTGTTTTTATTTTTAGATGAGACATTTAGCTTCTAAAGCAACATTAAAAAGTGCTATTTTTTTCCTGTAGTATGGTGAAGTGTTAACAGATTAGCATGGAGTGCATATTAACTTGTAGTAATCCTGTCCTTTTTGAATGACACCTCAGCTATACAGAATGATGGTGAATGAGGTTGTTGCTAGTAATAAGATCAAAATGTAGTACAAAGATAAATTTTTATAAATTGTTTCCACATTATTTATCTGATATTGCCGATGGATAGCTGGTGCTAATTTTTTTTGTTCGTTATTGTTTTGCTCCAGGCAATCATTAGTATGTTAAGACTCATACATAGCGTATCTGTGACTGCTGAATCAATACCTAGATCTGTATTTTGCATGTTATACAAATATAACTTATTTACATTTTCTATGGTACACACAGAACTGGTGCCAGTTTGTTCCAGGTCATGTTCAAATGATGCTCATCTGGTCTACACTCACTGCAAAGTCAGCACTGTAGTTATTCCTAGCCCATATACAGTCTTTCATTGTGCTTAAAGCTAACATGCAAAGAGGAAAAACTGACTTTGAAACATTTTTGTATGGGTTATTTAGTCTATGATCCATTAAAAACATTTTTCCCCTTTAAATACACTTTTCTGCTTGATTCTGAACTCGGAAACTCCAGGAATGTTCAGTCTACCTTCCCTGCTTTTGTCAGAGGGCTTACTGGAGTCCTGGGAGCTCCCCGGGACCGCAATGTCTACTGAAATAACAATTAAGTCACTGGCTTGATGAATAGGTTTTGAATCATGCTTGAATCTGGTTTTGATGACCTTTTAACTTTATTGATGACTGGCATAAAAGAGAGCCTACCTAAAATAGACTGTAAAAACAAAACCGCTTTAATATAATCAAGTGTTTCATCTTGATGTTCATAATGCAATAAAATTATTAGCTCTTCCATCCTGACAGGTATAAAATTTTCCAGGAAGTACAAGCAGACAAGTCCTGCAATTTTGATGTTGGGGGGAAAAAAAGGAAGGGAAATACTTTGAAGGTGTACTTTTTATGATATATGCTATAAATATATATCATTCACTATGTATAATTCATACATGTATTAATACGTATGAAAATTCATAGCAATTAAAGAATTTTGCAGTTAAAGTGGTCCAGTATTCAGAAAGTCTTTGATCATATGTAATTAGCTTTCCAAGACTTTCTTCAACAAAATTCATCTTGATAATGGCACAAGAACAGCACGCAGAGACACTGTTTTCGCAGACATTTAATAGCTCATGAAATCAATTAAATTTTCCGCAACTTTTGTTTTACATTGCTAAAATGATTATCATTACCAATCCACTTAGAAAAACAACAGATTTGTTCTGTGCATTAGAAAATGAAAGAACAGTTTATTTATATTGCATTTTAACTTTTAGCAGGTGTCCAGTCACAGAACACGTGTCTGTTCAGAGTCTTGTAAGCCTTACTGAACTCAAACCATCAAAATTTGTACTCTTCTCTCTTTACTATTGCACTTTTTAATTATTTTATAATTGTTTGTGACTAAGTATCTTAAGTTATTGACATACAAATCCCTTTTAGGCAATTTTCTAGTTAAATATTCCATGAGCTGTAATGGTAAAGAGTTAAGGGAAATGAGAATGTTTTAGGTCTTACAGAAGTCAATGGATGAAAGCTGCATAAAATGAACTATCCACAAAGTTAAGCTGTAATGGCAATTCAAGCTTCCTTCCACATGATCACATGTTCAGTGTAAGTTGGACTGAGACTGAAAAATAATCATTCCACAAACAACAAAAAGGCACATTTCTTCATTATGTTGCATCATTACTGTCCCCAAACTCAATACATAATGGCAAAGTAGAATTGAATGACTCACTATTTATCCCTTGAGCCATTCAGATTTCAGTACCTAGCTTTTACAGATTTTTCCTATGCCAGAACAGCATTTTCAGAATTGTTTTTCAGAAACATCAGCATTTCAGCACACTAGTCAATACGGTGAGACAGTGCACGATTGCACCATAGGTTCCAGCCAGAAACCTTACACAAGACTCTTGCATAACATCGTTATGGCTTGTCTCCTCAGTACCAAGAGATGGAACTATAATGGAGATGTTAATCTCTAAATCGATACAGCTGAAATATGACCTACTGTGAAGTAACTGACAAGGAATCATATACTGGAAGAGACAACATAGCATCTGAAAAACAGACATTTTGCATAGTAAAGAGCCACTTTTAATAAAAGTTTGTTTTAAAAAAAATTTAATTTTGCTTTGACCCATACCTTTCATACTGGAAAATAAAAATCTCTTACCTTTTTCCTTTGCCCATTTTTCACATACTCAACACCAATGCATTTTGTTCCTTGAAACAAGATTTTTATTACAATCGTCTTCTCTGCAACTGACAAATTTGGGCGTGATATGGCTGGGCGAAGGTAAGCACTAGCTGTGCTCCATCTTTGACCTACAATGTATATTTACATTAAACATCAAAATAGTCATGCTCAGTATTCTTCAAGATTTTGGCCAATAACCATCAGGATGTTTACAGAGTTCAAAGCAAATGTGATTTGATATAATAACTAAAGATTTTATTTTAATATAACAAATTTCACAATGACATTCTGAAAACCTACTCTCCTTCTCAAATTTAACTATGACTCAAGAAAGACTTGCACGTCAATGCAATTTTCAATGAAATACACCCTAGACTGATAGCAAGCTGCTGTGATATGAACAGGGTGTAAATACCAAGTGCCATAGCTGTTCAGTAATCTAAACAAACAAATGGCATTCAGTACAGATTACGTGTCCATATTCCAAAATGCTTGCAGAAGAACCACTGGTGGGTCAGAAATACAAATTACTTAAGGACCCCTTTATGATTTACCTTGGTGTACAGTCATGTCCATCCAGCCAAATCCTTCTTGCTGATAGCCATTCATATCATTTGTGAAGGGATACCCAGCTTGCTGGGTTGCCTCCAGGAATGCATGATGAAGCGGATGGTTTGTTTTCCCTCTTGACACATACAGGGGTCCATTTCCACCTCTGTACTGGTCTGGCCCCAGTTCATGTGTCTGTGCCTTCTTAAAATAGGGCAAGCAATGTTCATAGTCCCATCCTATAGCCCCTTCCCTGCTCCACCGATTATAATCTTCTGCATGTCCACGAATGTATACCATAGCATTGAGAGAGGAGGAGCCACCCCACACTCTTCCACGGGGCCAGTACATAATTCGGTTATCCATATGCTTTTGTGATGTCGTGTGGTAATACCAGTTATATTTCTCATCACAGAGGTTGTAAGTTAATGCAGCAGGCATATGAATTTTCCACATCAGTCTTTTACTACCTAGAAGGGTATCTTTAGGGCCTGCTTCCAAAAGTAGTACAGTACTGAGAGGGTCTTCAGTCAACCTGTTGGCTAATACACACCCTGCTGATCCAGCTCCAACAATGACATAATTATAAGAGTTTGCCTTTTCAGAACTAAGTTGAGATGATGTACGTGAAATTTTGAATTGTTGTTCATCGATGCCCAGTATGTTCTTTAATATGTGTGCCTTAAACAGAGTGCCTGTTACTTTGTGCATCTGATTCACAGGGCTGCAGCATTTAACTCCCTTCATTAAGTATGACATCTTTACTGATTGTGTAACTCCTGCAGAATTTCTAACAAAAATCCAGTGTATTATTACCCTAGAAAAACAAACAAACAAAAATCCTCATTAAGATGTAGGCATTAATACAATGTATGACCTCTAAAATGTCAGTCATTTTCAGGTAAAACTGGTATACTTTACCCATTCTCGCTGTCCAAAAGGTTAACAACAGTGCCAATAAGCCAATAAACATTTACTCTGAAACTTGCTGCCTTATTTTAATGCAGTCTATGCACCAGTCAAGTGGCATACATAATTTTGTATTTTACGCAGTCTGATTTTGACTTGCTTCTGGTTCCTGAGATAGATACATGAAGCAGATTTTCAAGTATTTGCCAAACCATAACAGATGGAAACCTTTGCTTACCTTGTAGTCTCTCTTTATCTGCCTCTAGTAGGTAAGAATTTAAAAAAACAACAATTTCATAAACTTCTCTGTAAGTTTGTGGCAGTCAGTGATATTGCATAGCCAAGTCACAACAATGGAAATTATGAGTATGCCCACTGTACCTTCTGCCAGACCAAATCTAGGACAACGTCTCTACAAAACATATGTGTAACAGTGAAACTCATTTTCAGCTGCCACTAAGGTGAAAACCTGCTGGTTTGAGGCATGTCTCCGAATATAGGCAAAGGCAAAATCTGTTCATCTGTGGCTTTCTACCTGACTACTAAAACCAGATCCTGCAGGAGTGCTCTGAGGACAGTTACAATCTAACACCACCAGATCCTCAGGCTGAGTAGGAATGGCAATTTTTTTTTACCTTCAGAAAAGCCTGTGAGCCTTGCAAGCAACAGAGATTTAGCTCTGCATTGCACAGGTTCCGGTACAGGGACTAAATGCAACATTCTCACAGTCCATGTAAGTGTCGTAGGTACTGATGCTGCTGGCCATGTGTGTCTGAAGTGCATTTCTCTTGCTCTCTCTCCTTGAAACCATTTCCCTTGGTATAAACTAGTGAAAATGGATATCCTTGGGCTGTAAAAAGTATTTCTGCCTGGGACATGGCTTCTGTCTAAGCAGTTGCCTTGGATTCCAGAGACAGCAACCTATCCAGAGGCTGTTACGCTGTAATGCACTGCCCATCTGAAAGAGATAAGCAAGCTTTCTCCTGGAAATATATTGTATACTGTATTATGTTTGTGAAATCTAATTTTTCAGAAATTAATTAAGCAAACATTGATTTTCATACATTCAAGTTTCATAGTTATCCAATATTTTGTAATATAAGCCCTTGTATTTCTGTAAAATGTCTGGGTTTTTTCACTAAAAGAAAACATGTCTTAATGAATCACTGAGATAATCAGCTTTATTTTTACTAAGAGGTGGAACAGAACTGTACTAATTTTCTTGGGTGAAACTCTACAATGTACAGCTTGCGAGAGCACACATGAGCTCTTAAGGCCCAACTCTGTAACAAAATTAGGTGCAAGTTCCTGATAAATGTTGTCTTCCACTTACAACTATATTTATTTACAATTTGATGTACAATCTAATATGCAAAAGTTGGGTTTTTTTCTCTCGGGGAAGGATGGGAATAAGCATACATCTTGTACTCTTCTCTAGGGAAACTTGTAATAGGCTGTACAAGCCCTCAAACTTCTGGAAAATGAACAACCAACCATGGAGAACAGTTTGCTCTGTTAAAAAAAAAAAAAAAAAAAAGGATGCAGGGGATAGGTCTGAGCTCAGAGTTCACACAGCTGATTCCCACAGGGCTAGTTCAAAATTTATCCCAGCTGAAGGTGGGGGTTGTCTTTTACAAGTGAAGAATATTAAAGGATTCTTTCTTAGAAAGAAGATTTAGCAATTTCCTGTGATGCAGCAGAGGAGGATACAAAGGTAGAGAGGGTTTGGTTTGTGATGAAGAGGGCTACAATTCTGAAGGACTTATGTTTAACCTGCAGAACTGGTGGGTCACAGGGCTTTATTGTTTCAGGAACAGCAGATGTCTGATGGGGTTGGTACAGTATGAGCCTGGGCTCTGATAATCTGGGAAAGATACTTTGACCCTATAATGTGAGTTGTTTCTTTTTTTCTGGTGGAGATTCATCATGATGAGGTGAAGTGATCAACCTTACTCCCGATGAAGTAAACCCTCAGGTTTTGGTCCTACAGATGGTCAGCACTTATTATTTAGATAGGTAGGGCTCACAGACGTTGGAACAAGTACTGGCCAGCTTATTTTGGCATGGGATCTATAATGCCATCAAATATTACTGTGCCTCCTAACCAGAATGCTGGCTGTTAAGCCTACAACATACCTAGTTGTTGGCTGTAAAGACAGTAGATTCTGCAGAATCCCTGGAATCGTGTTCAGTCAGGGACTGGCTGACTCCGGCAGTGCTGGAGGCTGTGGTTCTACAGCTTGCTACAGCATAAGCAGTGGCTACTGAGCTCCCAAAAATACTATCTCAAGGGAGACTCCAAAGGCAGCATTGATGTTACAGCATGAAGTGTTTGTGTCTTGCCTTATGCCAGAACCCTAATACTGAAGTCTAGACCCTTTTAAAAGCTGATTTGTTAAGAGCCTCTCACATGTGCAGGCTTTGAAACTCATAGAACAACCTTGTATAGAAGGGGTTGGTGTCAAGGACTGAGATCATGAAGCCCTGAAATTAGAACATGATGATACTTCTCTAAAATAATCTATGTAGTTCTATGAGCATACATGGGTTTACCACAGTTCAAGTTTTTCTACAGAAGATAGTCTTGTGGAATTTTGCAGGAGTCCCTCTTTGAACAAAAGAACATCAGTCAAAAAGTAAGCTAATGCATCTTCGTGTTCAACTTTCCTTAGTTTTATCTGACTTTTTTGCCAGGGAGAATTTACAACCTGTGCAGTGTTCCTAAGAACTGTATTTCAGCAAGAATGTGCTTTTTCCAGTAACTGGAAAAAAATCCAGTTGTTATCCTAACAGGTAGAGTTATCTGAGGCTCTGAGATGTGCTGGGGAAGCTGACCCCATTTACCCAGTAGGGAACTATAGTTTTATAGCCAGCTCTATTAAATATTGTAGTAGCTATGTCAAAACAAAATATGTAGAAATAGGGAGGTTTACACAACATGGTTCTACTGGAATACTCTGTACTTACCACCAAAAAAAAAGTTGTCTTTGGGGCCTTACTGGATATTACTGCGTGTCTTTATCTGTATTCTCACATATCATGACCTCTTTATAAGCATGTAGTAAGATGTTCCTCAGGAATCAGTGAACAGACCTGCAGAAATGCATACGGCAGCAACATAGAATATATTCACTGTATTGCACTACAGCTTCAAAATCTGGAGCTCATTTTTTAAAAGTATGTATTTACAGATATTATTACTATTGAGCAGGGCCTATAGACAGTGGTTTTACAAGAGTGAGGAGAGCAAGAGCATCTCAGTGGGAAAATTCTGGTGCTACAATTTAATAATATGTCTAATCATAACCAGGTATCTAGAAGTGGGCAGTGGGGCTCTGAAGTTAGGTGTCTGGGGCTCCTCACTGCATTCAGAAATGTGTTTCAATGATGCATGAGGCTTGCATGAGAAATAAACCCTGAGGTAACCCATGGGTACGTAACATTGCAACTCTACAGATGTTGATTTGGGGTCACATGTGAAAACAGACTTCTCTAAGGGCTAGTGAAGCTGTGAAAGGTGAAGAATGTGGTGTTTGGTTTTTGGATTTTTTTGTTGTTTTTTTTTTTAAGGAATGGGGAGACAAAAAGGAGATAAAAGATATGTAAGAGGTTGTGTAGGGCATCTAAGGACTAAATTGGCTTGCCCTCTCTGTAAGAAAGCTAAGCAAAAGTTCAAGGATTCAGCTCAGGGACCTTACTCCTAGACTTCTAGATTTAAAGGGCTCACAGTTCACAACAAAGAGAGGAGGGCAGCTATTGTGCATGCATAGAGCAGGATATATTGAAAAACAGTAATGAAATGGTTCTGTAGGTGGATGAGGTGGCTAATCTAGAAAAGTTACAGGGTACTGGGCATCATTACTGTTAACCAATCAGGGCTGTCCCGTTCTCTGATAAAACTGGAAATAAGTGATCAAAAATATGTACCAAGATAGTTAGGGTACCCACTGTGTGGGCTAGAAGGCTGAATTACCAGCCAAGAAAGCTAAAATCTAATGTTCCTTTTAAGTAACTGAAGTAGTATTTTGAATGTACTCCACCACATTTGTCAGATTTATAGTTAGATGTTATTTTGTGGTTTTCTTTGTGGTTTTTTTGTTGTTGTTTTACATAAAATGGAACAGGACTGGCAGAGTAACATTTGAGATAGTTTTTATCTTGCAAAGAGTGAGTTGGGAGTTAAGTCAGTCAACAGTGTCCTGGTCATAACATTTGAAAATCAGCGTGTAGATGATTCACAAATTTCTGTGCTTTTAAATTCTGAAGTGCAGAGGTCAAAAATCAAGCCATTCTGACTTAATTTAAATCCAGCATACATAGTTGGAGTGAATGGATGAAAACACTTCTTTCAATGCACAATTCTGTTTGTCATATTGATCCATACCCACTCTCATCTATGCATGGTCATCATGCATGAGCACTATCCTACCCCAGTTCCTGTAAACCAATCCTGAAACAAAGAGGAGATGGTCACTGTGGATGAAAACTTACTCCCCGTCATGTTTTGCCAAGGCCAAAACAATAATATCCTGTCTGGCAGATGTAAAATATGACCCTCTCCCAGATATGTCCAACAGCATGGACAATACATGGTGCAGCAGAGCAAGGGGACCTTTGCTGGGCATTCACCCTTCATGGCACTGTGCTGACAAATCCTGTCAGGCCTGTCTGTGTAAGACGCAGGAGGAACAGCTCCTCGGGTAAAAGCAGCTCTTGCTCCCCTCCCACTGTACACAGTTTAGACTGTGTACACAGTTTAAACTCATCTGCTGTGGGAGTGTTTTGGACTAACTTTCCCCTCAGTCCTGCTAGTAAAAAAGTTCGTTCACTTACAGAAACCTTGTGGTAACTTTCATTTCCACGGCTGAAACTGGTCAAGCCTACTTACCTTCACCATTTCCTTCGTTATGAACAAACGTATCTGCCGGCCTAGGCCGCCAGGCTGCTGTAAACTCCCGCAGCTCTGCGGGCAGCCTACGACCCTGCTCTAGGGCGCCTAGAACGGCTCTTGCTCCTCACAAAGGCCCGGGGCCGGATCGGGCTCCCACCCAGCCGCCCCGAGAAGGAGGGCGACCAAAGGCCTGTCCCGGTCCCCTACGCAGGACAGGGCACCCACGGGCTGTGTTTCTCTCCTTCCCGGCCGGGGAGGCCTGTGCCTCACTCAGAGCCGCTTGGCGGGGGGGAGGCTGCCACCGGCGGTGGAGCAAAGAGGGCCGCGCTGCCGAGCGTCGGCAGTTACCGCCCGCTCCCGTCCTGCCGCGGCCTCACCCCCCTCTCCCGGCCCTTCCTCCTCCCGGCTCCCAGGAACTCCCCGTCCGAGCCTCCGCAGCGCACCGCCTGCGGCCCCACTCACTCGCACGCCGTACGCGGGAAGCCGCGGCGGCGCTCCCCGTCGCAGCTCCCGTCGGAGGGCGGGGAAGGGTCCTGCGGGGCGCTGAGGCCCTCGGCGGAAGGGCGCGGAGCGGAAGGCGGGCTGCGCTGCGGCGAGGCCAGTGCTCCCGCGCTCAGGACTGGCCCCGGCAGGGGGAGAGGTCCGTGGGGGAGGCAGGGCAGGGGAGCGGGTGGAACTTCCCACAAGAATGCACCCTTTGGCCGCCGTGGAATATCTCAGTCAGAGCGACTTCGTGCTGTTTCGAAACCGGCCAGAGCGGCAGCGGGCCGAAGTCCGCCGCCTCACCCACCCCGCCGGAGTCCCCGGGCGGCTAGGTGCCCCGCTTCCGCACGCCAGCCGAAGCAGGGCTACAAGCTTCGCCCGCGGGCCTGCAGGAGCGGCCGGAGCAGGGGCAAGCGGCGCGGAGGGGGAGGCCCAGCCCCGGCGCGGAGGCGGCCTCCCCGTCCCGTCCCAGGAGCGCTTTAACTTTTTCACCCAGCCCTTAAGTGCGGTAAACAAAAGGCGCTTTTTTTTTTTTTTCCCTTAAAGCAAACCTATTACACAGTGTTGCCACTTCGGCTGCGAAGCCGTTTTCCAACAGAAGGGTTGGGAGCTGTAACGCGGCTTGAGGTGACAGGGGGGAAACCTCACGTCGTCGTGAGGAGGCGCCCGCCCTGTTCCCGCGCTGCGCTGCCGTGCCGTCCCCCCGCCGCTGCTGCGTCTCACCGTCACTCACGGGCCGTGTTCGCTGTGGTAGCTTGCGGATGCCATGCTCGAGGGCTGCGTGTGTAAGTTGAGCTGGCATCTGCGATGCAAGCCTTTAATTGTGATCCTTACCTGTGTAACGCGAATTTCTAAGAGAACACGCTGGTTTGGAAGCGAGCAGATAGTAAAACGAGCTGTCCCACCCCGTCAGTCTTTGTTAACTAACTCAGCAATGACGACTAGTCGGTTTTAGTAGTCATCATTGATAAGTGAGCGTTCAACAAGAATTCTCAACAGCATCCCACTGGCTACCCAAAAGTACTAAAAATACTACAGGGCTTTTGTAACTGTCATATAACTTACTTTTCTGTTGGCTTTGCCCTCTAAGTATCGTCAGTATATCCTGCTTCCGTGTGTGTTCAGTGTAGGCTAAACTGCATGGAAAGGTAGTGGTGGGGAGAACATCCCATAAAATTCCTTGGGAAATGGCCAAGGATGGGTATTGCATGAAGAGTCAGTGCCACTGCCCTTCTGGGCTGCTGGAGGATGAACCCAAGAGTCTCGTTTTCCCGTTCAGAATGTTCATGGTAGAATAATGATGATATAATGAAGACTAATCAAGATAATTGTTGTGAGAAGTTACACTTTCTCCAGAGATCTTGTAATGACAATAGTCTCTGCTACAGTATCTTCGGTATTGCTTGTAGATGCTGATTATTTTCCTAAGTCCTTTCCTGTAGCTCTGCTTGGAATGTATTGGATGATTAATAATTTTCTGCGATAATTGCTTGTTAATGTTTTTGCTCTTAGGTAAACAGAAAATAACAGACAGTCTCTAGGGTGGTTGGTTATTCATACTTAGGCACCAAACTGTGAACTTCTGAATGATTATTCATTAATGGAAAAGAGTCATTGTCCCCTGTGGGAACTATGAGTAAACGTGTACTTGCTGTAAGTGGTCTTTAATCTTCGTAGTGATTAAGAATGCTTGAAACCAAGCTGATGGGTGTATGCAGTGTTTGAATAATTTCATACACCTTCGATGCTTTTATTCAGTAAGCAAATAAAAACTCTATAGAAAATATGCATTCAATGTGTATAAGAATATACAAAATGTATATATAAATATGCATGACATACATACATTTAAGAACTATTCTGTTTCTTTTCAGTGAATAGTGGGTTTTTGATCTCTGATTGTATAGCACCAGCTGCAGTGGAGCAAGTCCTGGTCCCTTGCTAGAGCTCTTAAGCACTCTGACGACACTAATAAGAATCAATAATTATTTTTTGTTTCCTACAGAAAAAAAAATCGTTAATTTGTTGATTCCTTCAATTTCAATGATTTCTGCCCATAAAATGTGGCTGAAGCAAGTTCTAAAAGTGTAGGCTGAATCACTTGTGTGCAACCCCGACGCTCACATGGAACAGACTCACAAGCACCAGTCTTTAGAGCTGATGATTAGGATCTTATGGCAACTGGTGTTTTGTTTTTCTGTTAGAGAGAAGGGGGAGAGCAGGATGGATTCTTCTGTATGCATTACTACATTGATTCATGCTACACCAAAACTCTTGGAAAGACAATAAACTAATACATGAATTAGCACAAAGGTTAGTGAAATTTGAATATTAAAATTGTTTGGGTCACAGTATGTTTAAGTTATTTTTTGGGAAAGCAGAGACCTTAAGTTTGCATGGATGACCATAATTGCTTGGGTAGATCAGTTGCGGGAATATCAAAGGTACTAACTTGTATTGACTGTAATGTTATGTTCACATGGAAATGAACTATCAGCTCTGGACTCTACTTATGTGATGGGTAGAAGATTTATTTTCTAAAAGGTCTTTTCAGCTTAATTTTTAAAATCTTAATCAAAGTTTGAAATAATTGTGAAAGAGGAGATGTGTTAAACAACTTTGTCTCATTATAGAGTTTCTTCCCTACAGATTTACCTTCTCGTTTGGGCAGTCAGTGGTGCATACTTTCTATTAACCTGGTTTTTAGAGGTTGATGACAAGATGTTCTATAGTGAAATTTGAAATATTTTACTAGGAAAAAAGCATAGGAACATCTATACTTGAGATTATAGTTCAAAGACAAAAGAAAACATTAATTATTGTGTAAAGGGCATAACTCTCATCTGTGTTTTGCCATAGAAATAATAAGTTAATTATTAGAGACACTGTAAATACAGTCACAACAGGAAAAAATCAATTAATAAGTACACATTTCTCAGGAATAAAATTATATAGAAAAACAGAAAAGAACCAAAACCACTGAAGAGTAATGGATGGGTCCACATGCTAAAATTCTGTGGTCCTAATTCTTGAAAATAGATTAGCATAAATCAAGATTATCTTCAGTGTCAGAAACGTAAACAAAAGCCAGGCATTATCTTTTTTAAGCTACAAAAGCTCTGACTGAAGTAGACAAGAAACAAATTAAAAGTGAGTTTGCTGTATTACCTATATGGATACACCAGGCTTAGTGACTATGCAGACTTTTCTGTAATTTGACCTGCTCCAGTTTTGCTACATTTTCTTTTCTTGCAGCTAATACTAACAATGTGTACTAATTTTTACTCTAGCTTCTACAAGAAAGTGTCTTCAGCAATGAATAACTTAAGAGGACTATAAAAGAAAACAGAATTGATTTTTAAATATTACTCTTCTGTTTAGCAGAGCACCAAGTGTCATGAGCATCTGTTACTGTTTAAATGTGCAAAGCAGCAGTTATATGTAAATCCTTAATGAAGCATTAGAATCAAGGCTGATGCTTCTCACTTGCTGTGTTTTTAAGCTTAGTTAGTGGAAGTTCAATTTGAGTGGAATATTTTCTGGAGATTAATTCAGAATCTCTCACCTTAAGCCAAAAAAAAAAAAAAAATCACGAGCCACTTTTGAAAGTCATGATAATAATGTTTATTCTTCCCTTCTCACATTAAGCAAATTGTAATTAAAAATTCTGTCACTTTTTTCTAGATGGTCTTTTTATTGAAACTTTTCTTATTGTATGGAAGGGAAAACTTCAGGCTGGAAAGCCAAACTTCAATCCCCAAAGTTGTGTCTGTTGGCCGTTCAAATGGAGATGAAAATTCCTCAATTCAGTCTTCATAGAAGTGAACTACAAGATTTCATATGAGTCTTTTAAAACCCCACACATCTTAATTTTTCCACTTTAATCCCATGTTTCCTGTACCAAGGCTATAAAATCTAACTGGAGAGAAAACAGTGAATACTCTAGAAATGCAATGCATGCTTTCTATGCGTGACATTTTCCCATGTCTTTTAAATAAATGTTTGTGAACTACAGAGATTTTTAGTTATGAGTATTTTTGCAGCACCTTGATGACAGCAAGAAAAAAAATCTTTGAGCTGAACTTCTGTGTAGTGTAGCACAATAGTCATATTTAGAAGTATTAAAAATCAGTTCTCATCTTCAAAACACTTTAAAATTTTAAATTATTTTAGTTTCATTATACAGTCTACCAACCATATAATTAAAAGTATCCAGAAATTAGGGCAATTAGAAATAGTTATTAGAATCAGCTCTTCAAAGAGCCATTCCCTTATGAAGGAATTGTCTGCCTGGGACGCTAGGAGTTTTTCCCCATCTCTTCGATGTTTCTACTTCCTGATGCCCAATGGCTTCTCCTTTGTTGACACGTTGGCTTAAAAAAGAAGTTTTATGAAGCAGTAGAGTAATTTCAGCAGTTAAGCAGGGGCAGATCTGAATGAACACAAGCAGAAATTTGTTTTGAATATGAAAAAATGGAGGAGTTTCCCACTTCGTTGCAAGGGCTCCTCCTGCATGTGTCCAGTATTTCATGGGTTTGTTGTCAGTTTTTACAAATCAGTGATGCTGCCTTATCCTTGGCTACTCCAAGGATCAGCGCTTCTGCCCTTGGCTCAGGAAGCTAGCATCTGATATTTTCTATCACTTTGTCCCATCGTTATCACCTGAATCTTTACAGTCATCTTCTGTTGCTTTTCTCCAGTACTGTCATCACCCATTTCCAGTCATGCAGTGTCCTGCTGCACACTGACTTATTTTATTTCTTTTTAACAGAGTCTCCATTATTCCTTTCAGTTTCCATTTTCTAAAACTACCCTGTTTGGATCTCCCAAACCAGCACGCAGGCAGGGCTCCTGTCTTGTTGCGTCAATCCTACTTGTAAGCATATAACAAAAAGGCACCCATCTCTCTTTAGCCGTGTTGACAGTAGAGGAAAAATATATCCATTTTTAATAAGGCATTCTGTAAGAAATTTCCATGAGACATGCTCAAAAAATACCCTCATGTGACCAGAATATGTATAATGATGAGGGCTAAAAATAAATATTGGATATATGTGTGGACATGCAAGGCCTATATGTGGTTGATGTATTGTGTTGTTGATCTGATCATACAAAGTTTAAGCTTCTGTGCCTAATTATTTGAATCTTGGCATGCTGGCCATATATAGCATGAACCTATTTGTTACTGGTCTTTCATAGGTATCCTATTACTCAATAGCACAAATAGAGATACAGTGGAAAACTTGACCTTTAGGGTTTGCTTCTACATACGTTTGAGCTCTTTGATCTTGAGCAAGTCTCCTTTTGAGAAAGTTGCTCAATGTCTCTTTCTCAATTCTTCATTTGTACTTGGGGCTTAAATATTAATGAATATGTTCCTTAAACTGTTCTTAGTAAACTGCTCAAATACTGCTGCAGTGACCATGTAAACTTCAAAATAAATAGCATCCTTTTATTTCTACATCAGTTAATTCTGTTTTTTCTCCATTGTTCTCACAAAATGGATAATAATCACTTCCAAAAAGTGCAGTTAATGGTTGTTTTTGTCATCTAGTGAACCTCAGAAATGGCTGTAGTACCTAAATATTTATTTAAAGCACTTTAAAATCCTTTATTATGAAAAGTAAGTACATATAGACATGAAATATAATAGTATTCTTACCTTACTTTTGTAATGTAATCGCTGTTTAAAGACACACTCAAAATTTCATGTTGGCACATTTCATTAAATGCATTATAGATTACTTTTGCTCTTAGGAGTATGTTTGCATCCTTGAATTTGCATTTCAATTGAGAACAGAAGTTGATGTTTCACATTTTCGCTAAATATTTGCAGGAATAGCTCCATGTAAAAACAAGTGTCACTGGCAGTCACCATGCAATTCAAGATACGCATTGTAATAGAGATGCGTGATTTTTGTAAGCAATGCTAGCTGCTGCCCTGCTAACATTAGTCCTAATTATTAGAGAGTGGGACTTGGATACAGAAAGGTATGTTTAGAAAGTGTTAATAAACTTACTTATGTTTATATCCTGAACAAGTGAGTTGAACAAGTGGCACTATTAGTTATCTAGGAAGCCATTAATATTCCTGCTTTAATGGCTAGATTACAGAATTCTGAAGGATACTTTATTACACTGTTGTAGCGGAAGATAGAGGTTTTAGAGTTAGCACAATATTTGGCTGGAAAACTGAAAGTGATATCAAATTAAATTAAACTGTGTAAGTTGTCTTTCTCTGCCTTATTCAACCAACGGGCTGTCATGTGAAAGATATGAATGTTTATTTCTCAGTTTTGGAGACAGGGTATGGATTTTTCTGTTACATCTCTTTTTACACTGGAATAGCTTAGTTTACTTCAATGGAATCAACACCTAATTTCATCAACATGAGAATCAAAATATTGATGGATATAAGAGGAAGCCTTAATGGAAAGCTTTATTTTATGGTCAGTGATAAAAAAAATCAATATAAAATGTGCTTAGTTCCTGTAACTGTATTAATAGAAACGTATCTGATCACTGTGAGGTGAACAATCCTTAAAAGCAAAATGTTAAAAATAGCGCATGAAAATTGAGTAAAGCTAACCATTTAGGATAAGATGTGCTAATAAGCATTTGATGTGATTGTCTTTTTGCTCAGTTTTAGTCAAAAAGATGCATGGCCTGGTTGTGCTTTAGAGAGTCATTGACAAAAAGACTGTTGCAGAAGCCAAGTGTATAAGCAGCGGTGAAGTGAAAGAAGCATTTGTTGCATTGTATATTGTCTTCTGCTCAAAAACCTGGAGAGCAAACCAAAAAACTTGAAGTAAAAGCTGTGATAAAGATTCAAGAAATCTAATGCCTTCACATGAGGACTGAGAAGAGTTTATTTACAGCTTCCTAATTCACTAAGGAATTCATTGAGGATGGGGGGGAAGAGTTTAGACTTCAACCATTGTTAATCTAACAAAATATGAACAGGAAAAGAACAATCTGTAAGGGGTTTTAATACCTCATAAACAGTTTGCTCACAGCAAAACTTATTTCATTTTGATTTGGATACACAATCAGATTGAGGAATTGTTTCGGAAGTTTTTAATGTTTACATAATTCAGCAAGGAAGTCCTTGAAGACCTAACAAAGATGGCCTCAGGCTAGTTTTTCTAATCCCCAAAAGCCACAGAATAGCAGTTGTCGCCTGGACAAGGTTTCTGTTTTCTTCAAGTTTTTTATTTTCCAGTAACTTGTCAGTACGTGCTGTTGGTCCAAATGTCTTACAGTCATGCAGCAGTTTTTCAGTTCTGTTCAGACAGCCATCATCTGCAGAGCTGAGATTCATGTGCAGATAAGATACACTTACTCAAATGTCGAATAATATATCTTTGTAGTCCATGGAGCTGAGTAATTTTTGTTTGTCTTTCAATGAAAAGTGTGGATTCAAACCTCTGAAATTTAACAATTAAAGTTAGCTTCACTAAATTGTAAGCAATATAACAAATTAAAATAATCCTTGGTTTACATTTATCAAGTGGTTTTACAATTTTGTTACTTACCATAATAATACTTACCAATATAAATAACTAAAAACAACATTTAAATTCATTCTCTAATTGAATAAAATTTCTTGCTTAAAATGAAATAATATTTTTGCTTTTTTTGGACCTACAAGTAAGTTAAAATATAGTTCTGTAGTTCTACAGCTTATGCAAATGTCTAAACCTACAGGTTTTTTTGCAGTCATTTCTGAAATGGTGCTCAGCAGCTTGACCTCGTCTGTTGTTTCAGTTTAACATGAAAGCTTATTTTGTTGGTGATGGAATATTCTTCAGTTTAATTTTTTTCTTCTGTATTCCTTTATGTAAGAAATGTAAGGAATATCAAGTCTTATCTTTTGCAAGTCTTCTGTATGACTAGATGCAAGATCTACATGCTGAAAAAGAAATAGTGAAAAAGAGGGCTAAAACTGCAACAATATTAACTCCAAAACATTAATTTATTGTCATTGTTAAAAAAAGTGTGAAATACAGAGGTTTTAACAGTCAGGCTAAGATGACTTTCAACCACTTGACGTTAAATTTTGTCTGTTAAGGTTTTGTCATTGCACCATCTGCCTGGTACACAGACCCAATATTCTAACTGAAAGATCAAAGGAAAAAAAAAAACCCACACTTGTATTTGTGAAAGGAGGGAAATACATGTAAAAGATCAGACCTTCTGGGAAGTAAGGCTGATTATCAGCCTATTATTCATCTAATACAGAGATAGAGTAAGGTTGAAAAAAATGTTACAAAGAAAAATGGGTACTTGTCATTGCCTGCTCTACTTCCCTGCCTTTTGTATCAGTGCTATTAACTTTCAGAGAAGGCAGCAGAAGGGTAAAAATTTCAAATTATTTTATTTTGTCTATTCAATCTCCTGTTGACCAAGGTTTAAAGAGCGTTATAGCGGTGTTAAGCATATCGGGGAGTTAACATCTGGTTCTGTGTTGTGCTGTCACCTGTATGTTTCTCTCCATAGTATAAGTTATTTCTGTCCGTATTTATTTGCTGACTTTCAGCCTAAATGCATCAGGTTTTTTGCTTTAGAGTGATGAGTATGGCATGAACTGGATAAAACAAATTGAGAAAGGTATTACAGTCTCTGGTATTAGTTCTGTAAACAGGCCAAAGGAAAGTACGTGGCAAATTTTAAAATGGCTATGCTTTATTCAGAGAAACAATTGTCACAGAAGCTTTCTTTGTTTAATATTCTATGATGTGAAACAACTTTTATTTTTTATTGATCAGCAAATGTCGTCTTTACTTCTAGCCAGCATCAAAGAACTGACAGCCACAAAGATTTGTGTGACCAGCAAAGGATTTGTTGAACATTTTCAGTGTATTTGATGCAATTATGCAGAAAAGTTTCAAAGACAAATTGCAGTCAGTAATCAAAGAATAAGAGTATTCTTAAGTAGTTGTTTTCTTCATTTATTGTAGTTTGGGAAGAAGAAGGTGGGGAATAGGGAAGTGACATTTAAAAGTATAGAGTAAAAATTTCCTGTCTGCTGAAGTTAGTAAAAAGGGACCTGAGAAGGAAAAAAATAGTAGTTTCATACTTCCTTCAGATGTTTAATGAAAGAGGGATTTGAGCCCTGTGTTTTGGGAGACTGAGAACAAAGCTATGGGAAAATTAGCCATCTCTTTTCCGTAACTTCATCTCTCCTGTTCTCAAATGGATGCTTAGCACCAGGGTAACACAAGCCAGAAATACATGATCTATCATTGGATTATCTGGGACAGAGGGAGGTGTGATAGGGGACAACCCTCCTTCACTGTGGGCTAAAATATTAATTATTTCATATTGGCTGCAAGCTATAGGTGTGCATATACATAATAATGAAATTGACACTCGATATCTTGTTCCTGTCTCCGAGTTTGGTATTCTCTTTTCCTAGAAATCTATTTTTGTCCTCTTTAAGTGCACTTTTAAAGTAACTGTTAGCAGTTACTAATATATATAAATTCTCCCCTGTTAAATCTGGTCCCATTAGGATTGTATATATTTATTTTTGTACTAAGTCCTTGAAGTGAACTTTTCTTCATTTTTGTTTTAGTGGCGGTTCCATTATGTTGGATTCCCTGTAGAACCGGAAACCAAATATTCCATCCATGCTTACAATCTGCCCCCAGCAAATATAAAAGAGGATTTTCCATCAAAATCCATTTTGCTAACTACAGCACGTAATTTACCAAGCATTCTCTGCTAAATGATAGTACTGTTTTTTTCCATCCATGTTACTGCACAGATTTCCTTAATAAGGCCAGAAATGGCTTCTGTTTTCAATGTGTTTTGAAATCTGTCTAGCACCTTATAGACACACAGTCATCAAAGCTGAGAACTCACATGCAGCCAGCTCTTTAGCAGTGGTTTGTTGTTTGGGTTTTTTTTCCATGCTTGTTTTGTTTCTGTGTTTGCTTGCGATTTATGGTTTAGCAACAGAGAAATGGATATTGTTTTTCAAAGAAAAAAATATTTCTTCTGCTGTCAATTTTAAAAGAATTTACACTTTTAGCTAGACAGTTTCTCAATGTAGTTCTTGATAAACATTAATCAGGAACATTATTATTTCTCTAAAATTATAAGGCAGCCTATAAGTTTAGAGTTGCTTTAAAGAAGAACATATTGTTCTGGTCATTTTGCTCGATGACTGTAGAACTGGTGATCTCTGTCTCCACACAAAACAGGGACCAGCTTGGTGCTTGTTCTCCAGGACACCTATCCACCAGGTGAGTGGGTGTCCTCAGTAATGAGAAGGCAGCCATATTCATTATACGTCTGTTAAAGATTTGACTTCTCAGGTCAGGATCAAGGCATTGCTGCTGTGTACATAGTACTCTTCCATACAGAGGACATTCCCCAGCTAGATGGGATTGAATTAACTATAGTTTGAAATAGGTCATACCTATTTATTTTCTTTCTTGTTTTGACTTGTATTGTCAGGAGATAGATAATACGCAGAGCAGTCTGATAACGGGATGCTTTTCTTTTTGTTTCTTTTAATCTGCAGTAAGATAATCACTGGTAAACAAGCTTTTGTTGCCATGAGAAAGACCACTGGGATTTTTTTACTTAATGCCTAGTCGTCACTATCACATTTTAGGCAGCTGTCTATGAGGATTATGTAAGTGGAATGTGTTTTGCTTGAGTGCATGTGTGTGTGTGAGAAGATGGTGATAGAAAATAAGACAAAACCACTTTTAATGGAGCAGGAGTTACATAGGCTAGTACATATTTTGAATTGTCCTTTCTAAAATATGTTGTATTTGGGGATTCATTTATGCATATTTTAATAGACTTCAGTGAAAATGCACACAGATCGTGCATTTGCTAAAATTTTAAATACCCATTTAAATTCACAGGCTGTAAAGATAATGTAAAGAAATACAGCAAAAGTTGTATTGAAATGGGTAAGTGCTATGTACGCATAGAGACATCATACAGAAGGGGGAAAAAAAACCTCTTCAAAAGTGTTTTGCAATATCATCTTTGCCTGAATATTGAATAGGGTCCAAGACCTACTTCTGAATCTTTCCCAATATCATACTCATGACCTTAAAATGGGAATTTTGAGAATTCTCTACAGTTTAATTTACATAATAATGCCATATTTTAATCCGTGAATATGGGATTGAGAAATTCTCATGGTGGTAATTTAAGTCTATATTGTTCTGGAGAGTGTCCCTGTGCTATAAAGCATAAAGCAAACATACCTGATATGTTTACACTGAATTTTCTTAGATTCTTACTTATCTGCTGAATCTCTCTTCATTTTTGTTATTTGTATCAGTTGTAAGGAAACTATCTTTCAAGAAAATCTGGTAACAGTTTTAGGAAACACAGTACTCCTGTCAGGAGCCCAAACCATAGTACAGAAGGAAATACATGAAAGGAATGAATCTGTGCTGAAATCTCATTTAACTGTGGATTGGAATTATTCTACTTTTTTTTTTTTTCTCCAGATAGTTCCTTACTTTGCTAAGTGTGGATATGACTGCCCAAGGCCTACAGAAAACCAAACAAACTGCATGCAGATGAAAGCCAATGGTTGAGTATTTATCATTCTTTAGTCAATATTCAATGCAAACTAAATAGAAACTACTCAATGTTTTCTGTTGCATTAGGTATTGTGTATATTCAGCAGATTTTCCCCTGTGTATGTGCAAAAATCTGGGAAAATAAAAGTTTTGGTAGACAGATATTTGAATGTCAAAATCCTGTTAAAAAGCAGAGAGCTTTGGTCTTAGATTACTTTATGTACACTGGCCTTGGCAAATTTTGCCTTTCATCTTCCTCTTAAAAGTTGAAGTGTTATGCTTAATACAGTAATGCTGCAGCTCAGGAATTAGGTATTTTATAACTCTTGCTCATAGTAAAACTCCAAACAAAAGGGAAGAGAGGAGAACAACTGATGGAGGAGGTACGTTCCAGAAACATAGGAGGAACATAGGGAGCAGATTCAGACCACTCTCTTGTTTCTTTCAAAGTAGGGAAGAAAATTAAGTAACTTAGTCAACAGCTCTGTAGTTCTCAATGTGATTTATTAACCCTTTTGCATTACCTTTTAGCACAATTTCTCTTCCATGTACTGACATTGGAAATGCTCATTTCAATAATTCATTAACTGAAGACTGTTTTCAGCTGTGAAAGACTTGTTTCGAAGTGACTGTTCTTTCTCTTCTAGAGATCCTCACAATCAATTCAGTTGGAAGATTTGTGTGTTTTCTCCTTGCTGCTCTACTTGCAATAGTATGTATTATTGCTGCGGTAGCTTGTGTCATTGCAGACTGAGGTAAGAGTTCTCACTTTTTTGAAATTCAGTATTTCTGTAATTCCTTTTTTTTGAGTTTTGCTGCAAGCATCCTTTTAGGTGAGATAAGATATGAAGGAGACTACCTTTTAGGTATAATTGTAATAGAAATTCTCTCAAGTCTGTTTAGTAAACTCCAGATGTGTCTATGTTAATATTTTAGTTTAAATCAATCAATCAGTATTGCCCTTTTGAAGGGAATCGCCCAGCAGCCTCACTATGGTTTGGGTCGTATTGCAGGGTGGTTGAAGAGTGCAGCCTTGATTCTCTCAGATGAAATTAAACTGGAAGATGTGCCCTAATGAATATAACATAGTCCAGCCACTAATGGGTATGCAGGCCACGGGACTGGACTAGGGCTGGGCTGCAGTAATTACCCTGAAATACTTAGTGCAGAAGTCTGTTCCTTGGCCCCATTTGCTTTGCTCTGTAGTCTCTGCCATCCTACCACGCTACGTGCTAATGCAGGCCTAGCCTTTTTCCTTCCATTGTTTTTTTTTCCCTAAATGGAGAGTAAATATTTAATCTCTTAAACACTTGTAAAAACAGTGAATTACTTAGAGTGTGGACAACTTTTGGTTTGCCCTTTCTTCTATACCAAACACCAGTTGGGGTCATGTGAGCATTTTGCTGTTTAATTTTTTTTTGCTTAGCACTTTTTTTTCACAGTATTAGTTTTACACAATGACTAACAGGTTAAGTACCATGCCTCTGCTACCCTCTTCTCATCAGTCTGCAATGCAAAGCTGCTCCCTTGGTGTAGTAGACCTTAAACTGTTCTAGTGACTGAACACTGTTTTGCTAAATTATTTTCAACGTTCTTAGAGAGATGAAGTGCAGATAAATCATCTAACTTGGATCTATCTCATAATGAAGATGGGAATCTGAGCTCTAAATTCAAATTTTAGTTCATTATTTTTGCTTTTCATACTTTTATACAAAGGTATCTATTTTTTCTAGGAAAAAGTAAGAGGCACAGGGTCAACCCCTCTATACCAATTTAGAATGCCATTCAAATTTGTTTACGTTGTTTCTAGAAATACTGACATTTCAACAGAGCATAGTGTCCTTTTTGTTAAACAGATTCATTTAGGAGGTGATTCTTCCATCAGGTGCAGCTGCCACTACGTGTTGAAGTACTGGTTATATATCCAGAAGTGTGTTTTCATCACACTTTTTCTTTTGCTGAACTCCTGTGTGAGGGCTGCCAGACTGATGTTATTCTAGACATGTAGGAGAAAAGGAGAATTGCTGACAAAGGTCCTGTACAATGGCTTGCTGCTCAAAAAGCAGCAGCAGACAGGGTGATTTTCCTCCGTTCAAATCCTACCACTGCTGCATGTGATGTTTCTTGTAAAAGCATGAGAAACCACAATAACATGGAACATATGTTCACTCTTGCAGTTAACCTATTCTGCAGTGACATGTCAAATCAGTCCTCTGTACAAAAATACATGGTCATTTCGTTCAGTGAGGTGAGTTCACAAGACACTTTACCAAGTGCTCTGAACTTCTGTCCAAAATACTGTCTTATGAAGGACATTGAGAACTTCTGCAGAGACCTTTCTGTTTCACGCAGTGAGGTGCACGGCAAGAAATAGGATGTTATCAGGTGTCTGGATGTTGAGCTCTAGTCTTATAGAACTGAGGACAAAAGTATCAATAGCTGACCAAACAGTAGGGCACTGTAGCTACTGGGCCACGTTTAATACAAGCTTACTTATTTGAAATAAATCCTGAACAAAACATTTCTAAGTTGTGGCAAACTAAGAAGTGACTTCCATAATAAGAAATGAAATGAGAAGAAATTTGTGCTCAAATAAAACTATCAGTCAGAAGTAACTGGTAAATACCAGAACACAGTCCATCAAGTAATATAGAAGTACTGCTCTCCTCTGTGTGGAGTTCATGAAGTTAACTGATGGGAACTTCAGGTGCAGTTAAGCAGCACAGGTTTTCCAACATGACTTAAAGGCCAGTTTTCTGATTCTGTTACTTTGTTGAGTTACAGTGTGCATTTACAGCATGTTTGATATGCTGTTGTAAGAATAACGTAGCTTTTAAAGTGGAGTAATTTACCTCAACCTTCAGTGTGTCCAAGTGTCAGCACCCACTGATGTGAAGTTGTGAAATGTTTGCCATGGAGAACCGTTTGTATATCAACAAATCTAAACAAGATCTTTGTACGTATGTACTTTCTCTTCTGAATCACAATCATGCAACTTAAAAAAAAAAACAACATTTCTTCTGTAACAGGAATTCTGGATCCTTTTCTTGAAGGGAATGCCCCCTTCTCCCCCCAAAAAAACAAACCCAGCAATGACATCTAATCTTGCCAGAGTAAAATTTGAAGTATTGTATGCTGTCTTCAATAAAAGAGAGCCCAAAGGTCCTAGTCTTAAATAAAATACAAGAATGTAATCACAGCCTGCCGTAAAATACTTTCAGATAAGATTACAGCATAATTTGGGTGGAAATATCCTTTCTCTTTAGAACTTTTAATGAAAGCAGATTAAAAGGAAGTCAGTTCTTTCTCGTGTGCTTTGTAGAAACTACATTCATTCATTTTTTATATTATATTGTTAGAAGTGTTTTAATAGTTTTAATCTAGATTATAATTGCAGATATGGATTTGAGGTGTGATCTGAGGGTGGTGGGAGCCTTCATTACAGAAGAAAAAAACCAACAAATAGCACTTCTGTAACTAAGGATTATTTGTTAGGAGAAAAAGCCCATGTGCCTGTACCACAGGATTGCGGTTGGTGCTGACTATATAAAAATGCATCTAGTTCTTTTGAGTGTATTATATTGGATTTTTTTAAAATAGGGAACAGAGTGGATAACTACCATAGATGATGAAAAGCTAGCAAGAGCTTTTGATGATGAAAATAGGCAAGAAAAAATACTCCACTTCCAAACTCTTTTAAGTCTTTCCACTGAATAATATAATTTATTATGTAAGCAAAATACCAACAGCAAGTGTAGTTTGGGTTCTCCATTTCACTTTTTCCACGATGGTCGCTTATATAAGAATTTCATCTCCTGGTAACATTAGAGTATGAATCAGAATAAGGCATTAAACCCACAGCCTGCACTCTTCAGCTATTGCTTCTGTGTACACGTATCTGGAACGAATCTTGGCTTAACATCTGTCACATCAATATTTTATACCTCAAATTCCCACACTGTGCAATTTTAATATACAAAACCTATATAATATAAATGTAGTGAATTTGGAGATGACTGTGATACTCTTTACACAGAATTCAATGCATAGAATTCAAAAGATGAAGTATAGCAATGCTGAAGGCTTTTGCACCACTTTTGGAAAAATCTCAGTTGAAGTTAGTTTTAATAAAATAAAATACAAAAATATGTATCAGCAGAACATCAATACATCTGCACTGGAAAAAGGGGGCATTTGGGGAAAGGAATCCTCAATTAATCATATTCCACCGTAAACATATCCATTACCATACAAATGCAGCTCGCTCTCGTAACATTCTGACACCAAAACGTTGCCATTCTCGCTGATATATCCATAGCTCCTGAGTTGTATCAAGACAGGCTAAAACCGCACCTCCTTTCCATGCAATTAAGCGGGGATCCATATCCTAAATTCAGAACACAGATTGTACACAATCACTGGTGTAAATTTGCATAGTTCTCAAAACTTGTATCCTAATTTTCCAACAGTATTCACCACTTAGAATCCTGGAGGTGAAGGGAGGAGAAAAGAAGTTTTTCAAAATTATTCAGGAAAAAATAGTGAGATAAAAATATGGAAAGAATAGTTAAGGTATTTAGAGAAGTCACTTTGGTTTTTTTGTTGTTTGGTTTTTTTTCTTTAAGATGCCTTCTAGGCATGTCATGGAAATCCTGCCCTCAGCGATGGAAGCTCTGAAAAATACTCAAGTTTTGATTTTACAAGTTTTGCCTGATTAATGCCATATGAAAATTGCTCTTTTAATGCCATACTTTCTTTAACCTTAATAGTAATAAAAAACCTTAGCACAATTTCTTGCTGAGCAGACAGGTTAACTTCATGGGCCAGTACTAACTACTTCTTTAAGAATATGGCCTTTAGCTAATAAACATTTCCGTGATGAATACTAGTAACACGCTAGTACTCTACACCTCTAACCTCCTGCCTGTAATTGGAGAGTGCTATGTTATGAGCTGAAAGCTCTCCTAAATCTCCTCAGATATGCAACTAATCTGTGGTTTTGAAAGAATATATATTTTTTTTTCTAATCCTTTGAAGATTTCAACCAATCATAGTTTATTAACCATTTAGCTATCAGTTAACAGTATACCTTAGGTCTCGTGATGACTTCAACATTTTCAACAACTCTTCTAAAAGAAGGTGGCATTTTGTTGAGAATTCGATGTTGAAGAAACTCCTGAGCTTTATGAAACATAAGGCCTCCTCCCACTACTAAGATGGAGCTGTACATCTTCTTTTTTGTATCATCAGATGCTGGAATGAATGGATATATAGAAATATATCTGTTTTCTAAAGTTAATATGGCCTGTATTTGTATTATAAAGAATTTGGTGCAAGTCAAACCAGATAGAAACCACTAAGTGTTTGCTTTTAAAACTCTCTTTCTATTCCTTGGAGATTCAAAATGTCTAGCTCAAGAAGCCTCAGCAAAGATGCAAGTATAAGGATCAGTGTAGCTACTCTAGAGCTACAAAACTACAAAAACTTAGGGACATACATGTTACTTTGGTAAAATACGGGAGTTACCATAAATCCACACTGACTGACATGTATATTTTACAGAATTGTACAAATGTAATTCTTACCACAGCAGTCAATACTATGAAGAATGGCTTTGTCAAGGCCTAAGGCTTTGCCTTCAAACTGAGTAATAGCTGTTTTCCTGGACAGGTGTGCAGTTAAAGGTTCCTCTGAATCATTTCCAGGTATCATACAATCACTCTGGGAAGATCCCAGTTCCACTTCTTGTGGGTAGATCCTCTCTGAAATGTCTGAGGCTTGGCCTCTCAAGTCTCCCTCAAATGTTCCAGGCTTCGACATAGATTTTCTATCAGCTGTAGCTTTTGCAGACTTAAAAATGAGAAAACAAGTTGAACTATGAAAAATGCAAAAAGATCTTCAGCAGGTTACAGAACAATACACAGACTTAACTAAACACCACTGTACTTCTTGTCACCTTTTTGCACAGAAAGATTAAGCATTGTATTATTTCATTTTAATCCTCACTTTCAAAGTAAGGGGTTTATTTTGAACTCCATCAGATGTATCAATGCCATAATATGAAGCCCTCTTAGACTCTGAAAATAAGCAGTTCTAAGTAAGGACTTGTCTAGACATCCCTAACTCCTTACTCTAAATCTGTTTTTTAATGCTTCTGGCCCAGATAACAAACTTTGGTTTCTGAGATGAGCCAATGAGTCCTGATTTTATTCCCCAATTAAATAATACTTAATGAAAAATAAAATGAGCATTCACATACCTGCTCCTGCTTACTTTGTGTGGCTAGCAGATAATGTTCATCATGAGGATCCTCAGGGTCACCTTGTGACCTGTGTTGCAAAGTTGTCATTTTTTGTCCAACAATTCCAAAAGTTGCTGGATAAAACAGAGCCATTGGAGCCTGAAGAACGAGAGATTTGACATGGTTTTACTACGGGGGGGGGGGGGGGGAGTTGTATTTACTATTAAAAAAAAGAAAGAAAAAGCTTGTTCTATTTTTCTCACAATTGAAAATTAAATACGCATTTTTTTCAAATAGTTTTGTAAAAGGCTAAAGTGTCTTCAGCTTTGTATAATTAAAAAACCCCCCAAACATACAATTGTACATGTATATAGATTTCTTTACAGATTCTGGCATTGTATGATAAATAAGTATTCAAATGTAGTTTGTTACAAAATTAGAGAATTCAATGGCGAGGTGAAAAACATGCAAAATTAGCATTCATTCCTTGCCCTTGAAGGATAAATATAATCATATTTAGCTGAAGTTACAACCATTCTGGCTAAAGCTAGTTAGGAAGTCTTGTGTGTCCACTAGTGCTGTATTAGGCCCATTCACACATATAGAAATTAATTTTAAAACTATCAACAAGCATCTGTTAAGAACAATCCATAAATCACGTGGGGTTAGTAGCGGTGGACCAATACAAAGTGAGGCCCTGAGCCTGAATGCTGAATATGATTCTTGTAATTAAAAAAAAAAACAAAAAACCTCACCTGTAATTTTTCATCTCCTAGTCGGAACTGGTATAATAAAGCTGGAGAATCCGGATGACGAATCTGGAACTCATGGTCTTGCAATCCAGAAATATCCTAAGGTCAAGAACAGTGTAAAAAAACCCGTGTCTTTTATCTCTCTCTATCAAGCTGCATAACCCATTTAAACTGTAGAAACAGCAAAAAGTAACAAAACTCTTCAGACTGTGAATTTCATTTACCTATTCTTGAACTCTTTTTAAAGTCTTTTCCTTGTAGCACAATCTGCCAAAACAGCTTTCTACATGCCTAAGCCTCTAGAATGAGGGTTTGTGCAGAAAGAAGAGACCTGCTGGCAGATCTTAACAAAACTGAAGTTGAAAAACAGTAAATACGCAGCTACTATCAGCTTCTTTCAGTAATATGAACAAAGAAACGACTTTTCTAAGAGTTGGGATTCTTTCAACTAGAAGAAAAATAAAACAAGTTACAAATACTTCAAGTTTAAAGCTTCTCCAGCTTTTGCCAGTATTCTACTGAGTAAAATACTACATTTTATTCCATTTACAAGCAGTTGTAGACTCGCAAAAGGGTTCCCCAGAGTAGCATTCCGTAAAGGAAAAAAAAAATTACTTGGAGAATATACCATTTTCTCTTCTCACCTGGTCTAGATGACAAAATGTCTCCTTTAAGTGCTGAAGCAGCAGGCAATCCAACTTGCTAGTTAACTGACAGTCTCTATATGGGAATCCTGCTCGTTGCATAAGCCAATAAAAACACCTTGACACGTCAGATCCTCCATATGCAAGGCACAGCCTAAAGCATAGAGAAGAAAATGATTATTAATTTGCTGAAATACTGGCCTTTTACAGTAGCATACATAGGAATACAAGCAACATTTGAGACATGCTGTCATCATGACCTCCACATAGTTTGCAGAGCACAGTATCAGTTCTGCCTGTTTTCTTCTTTTAAAGATGTCAGAATTCTTTAAGGTTCATACTGTAACATGACGACCCTGTCATGCAGCTCACAGTAAACAAAACCTTGTATTTGTAAAAAAAAAAAAAAAAAAAAAAAAAAGGTCTTGTTTTTAAAGTCAAATCTCTGGTAAGCAACTAAGTACATGCTTATAATAATTCTGCATATTAAAAGATACCTGGTGTTGCGATGGGAAACACCATCTTCTACACAGCAAACGCTTGTCTTCTGATCTCCCACATCTACTATACACGCACTGCTTAAACCACTTCCAAAAGTAGCACAGACAGACTCCTGGTGTACAACAATTCCTAGCAATATGAGAAAAAATTATATCCAATTTATGCCAAGCTCCAGAACCATGTTGCTGACATTTAAAGGACATTTTAATGGCTTTTAAAATCTAATAGTAGCCTGACTCTGCACTGAAAATCTGTTTATTTAGTGAAGATGGAGTGGGGGGGGGGACTTACAGATTTTTTGTTTGGCAGGCCCTTAAAGTTCTGAGAAAAGCTAAGAGCAGGGTGGATGCCTATATTCAAATGTTCTTATTTTTTGCAAGTTTAAAGATACTGCCTCCAGACTTGTTTTTATAACCAGTATTGCAGGGTCTTGGTTATCAGATGCACACAAAGCATTTTCCTAATTTTTTCTAATCAAGTGTCATTACCATTAGTGTTTTAGATATGTTCTTTAAAAAGTCATAAAACAAGATCCAATTTCACTGTCTGCTTTCCTTTCAATCCACCTTTAACTCTCTAAAGGAGTACCTTTATTTGTATCACAAGCCCATAGTTAAACCTGAGAAGCACTGGAGGCTTCAGTCTGTCCTTCTAGCCAATGAAGGGAAAGAATAGCTCAACTGAGCTGTGCTTTGTAGACAAAAACTAAGCAGAATTACTGTTTTAAAGGCAAATGTTTTTAAATAGATGAAGATAATTTAGTTATGCTGTATAATTAGTTCAGCTCTTCACCAAATTATTATTTAGGAAATGACACTCTGAAGAGTTATTAATGCTGCTTTCTGGTTTTCACTTTCATGTATCAGATGAATATGAAGCTTTGTATTTTTTTCTTAGTATTCTTCCTGTTCCTCTGAAGCTAACATTTCAACTGCAAATTCTTCTATCCTAGTGCCAGTGCATTTTTACACAGTAGTATTATTAGGTACTGTTCACATTACTTCTATGTAAAAACTGAGGAGGAATCAAACAAAGTACGATTTAGAACCATTCTGATCAAAAACTAAAACCAACACCCAATATGGCTTGTTCATTTTAACACAATGAAACAAATCAAATATATACGTATGTGAACAAAATTTAGATCTCATGAGATCAGTCTCTCTTTTTGCAGTGTTTATTTACCACCTACTTAATTCTTTCAGATGGGAAGCAATAATATCTAAGCACATATTCTGCTGAGAGTAATACTTGGGAACTGTTTGCACTTCGTACTGATTAATTATTAAACAACAGCAGTATTAACCTCCAACATCTTACAATTAACTTACTGTTTGACTGGTCTTTATCATTTAACTTACTATTCTTGTCCACTTTTTAAGCCTCTTTCCTTGCATACGTAATACAAAAAAAAGGACTTTGCAGCACCAAAGGCACCACTACTGTGATTATTTCAAATTAAGCATGCTCCATATGGTTGGGTTACTGTGCCTTCTGTAATGATTTGCTGTGTTTTCTCTAAATGTGAAATCAAAGATGGCTAAGACTACAGCAGTTCTTTCCAGAGAACTAGCCAGAAACTTCCAGCAGTTTAACTGAAAAGAAACTGTATCACTCTTTTTAATCACACAGCTTTCCAGTCTAAAAATAAGTATGTAGAAGAAGCTAACAATTACTTGGTTACTTTTAAAAAATTGTATTGCTCTTCTATATTTAGTATATGCATTTAAGCAACTCTGAAACCGCCTATTATGTCATCCTGTAGAGAGGACAGTAGCAGCATCTTACATCATAGACTTTTGTTTTGAAGTCTAAGAATCTTAATACTCTGTGGAGTTAACATTGTGCATTTTAGAACTACTTGAGAAATCAGACTGTTGCTACTTTTATCTCAGCTGAAGTGAGAAGCCCACGGTTGGAATACCTAGTAGCAAACCAAGACACTTGTTTCAATACTAGCCAACCATTTTGTCCCATTAAAAAGAGACAAGTTATGGGAATAGCAAAAGATGAAAGGTGGTAGTCTCACCCAAACTGGGACTGATGTGCAAAAATGTTCCTTAAAGGTAAAAAAAAAATAATCTTTACACTATTAATGATTCAGTGCTTGCTTATGTATGGTTTTACCTGAGAAGCCCATCTTCATTAGGATCATATTTACCAGTTCTTTCACATGTTGTTTATTATAGATGTCTGGAATTAGTAAAATGCATCTGTAGTACTGAAGATAAGAACAGTAAATTAAAACCAGCTCTCAAATTAAGCTTCTCTTTACATTCTTGAATACCTGATGCTAAGGAAGGAAGCATAGTATACAAGTTATTAAAAGAAGCAAAATTACGGAAAGGGGAAGGGTTTTAATAATTTTAAAAATGAGTTCAGAGTAAGTACCAAGTTAAGAGTTTATAGATCACTAAACTGTTTAAAAGTACATCAGATATGAGAAAAACACCTACTCGGCCAGGAGAAGAAATTATGCAAGTATTAGGCACCCATTCTTCAGTTGCCTCCTTTTTAGTCAACAAAAAAATCCCAAACAGAGTAAGACTGAAATTTCTATAATGGGATTTCCAGACCTCTTCGGTAGAAGTTCTGTTAACAGTTTTTGTCTTAAAGACATGCACAAAATTCCAAACGAAGTCTTAGGAACCATGCTCACCAGCAGAAAAAACTTATTCTTTAAGAAAACCACCAGCAAGAGGCTAACAATAACAGCAGGTTGTTTCTTTTTTATACTAACATCTACAGAAGTGGATACAGCCCACATTAATGTGTTCACAGCTCACCTTCAAGTCTTTCAATGGTATTTCCAGATATTTTTGTATTGCATGTGACCATATAACTTCAAGGTCTGCTAATACTGCAGTGAGGGAGCCACCAGGTCCTGTGTGGAGATTCAACTGCCCTCTTCTAATAGGCCAATGTATATTATAAGAATCTAGTGGATTAACATACAGCGCCTGAAAATAAGAGACAATGTTCTATGCATTGTTTTTCCCAAAACCTTAGTAACAAATACTAGAAAAATACTGCAGAAGCAGATACAAGACATACAGCAGCACTCGGAACGATGTGACAGTAATACAGTGGATTTCTTTTTAACAGGGCTTGATTATAAAGTGTTAAAATAAAAAGAGACATTAAATACATGGTTTACATTGTTTGAATTTTCATATCTGTGGACATCTGCTATGATCATAACAGTATATTTTTCCATTATCTCAAATTAGTAACTAAAATAATTTAAAGACTCTTTGAAGTTCATGAATACTTAATTACTGAGCAGTGACTCCATGTACTGATGCTTTTATCAGTTTCTTGCCTTTTCTCTGAATTATACCACATGGGCAAAGTTCTCACCTAGTCCCGGCAGAAACACTGATTTATAGCAGCAAAGGATCAAGGTGACTTGCTAGGCAAATGGGGGAAACTGTCTGGTCTTGCTGAACGATAATACTCAGTCAGTCCATAGTAAAGCTTCTTATGTGTTGCTTGACTAAATTTTTATGCCTTTCAGTACATACTAATGCATAGCAAACTTCTACCAATTACACAGACACATTAAAATGTAATACTAAGCCTCATTTCAGCGGGAAAATTAATCTTACCTCTTCTCCTACCAAAAATTCAGGATGATTTGATGTGTTTGTCCACTTGGCCCCAGAGCTGTGATCTAAAATAGCTGGCCGCATCTGTCTGTTGTATGACCTGGCCTGAAATGTAATCAAAACAAATGCTGCTGATAAATATTTTACCAGTCACTTTTTATGCATGAAAGGAAAAAGAAACCCCCCACGCCTCGAAGAACCATTTTAAATCTTAATTTTCTCAGATCTTCAGAGTTAGGTCACACAACAGCACTATCTGTATAATGATATCTATTCTCCTGTATAAATGATATCTACATTTGCTGTATGCTCTACACATGCTGTATAAATGATATCTATTCTCCTCCACTAAAATACAGCATCACACCAAATGACTATATGAATGAACAATTTAATAAAATCTTAAGAATGAGTTACCTGATCAGGTGACACTGGTATACGCCTTGCGCCATTTGACATCTTTTTGGACCATATTGCTTGGTCCACCATTTTAAGGCCATTTTGTCTCTGCTCAGTACTTTCAGGTTTCTAAACAAAACCCAAAAATATGCAACGTAAATACTTAGTTTCTAACTACATGTCTGTATGCTGGTAATACTGAAGCTATTATTAAACAATTAAATCATTACTGTAGTTGATAGACTGTAGAAAGGACAGAAGGTTTGCACATTGTACAATGAACATAGGCTTATTTTTAAAGAAACTCTTTTTTATATTAGTTCCCAACACCTATTTGCCTAAGTCAACTTGAATCTTTTAACTGATTGTAATGGCTGCTGGACTTCGTCTCCACAGCGATGAGCTCAGGACATTATCTATTTAGCTACAGAAACGTTAAGTAGGAGCAAAAATGTTTAAATAGATCTCAGTTTTTTAAAGGTGAGGTTTAACAGTAGAGACATGAATTTGACTAATGATTTTTTGGTACAGATTCAAAGTATGAATAAGATCACTGCATGTATTTTTTGAGCAGGTTAGACCATTACTGGCTACCTTACCCAAGTTACAAGGCAACTTGTAACCAACGCATTCACAAATGGAGCAGTTCAATTCTAGTTCTGCAGTTGTCATCCTACAAACAGAAATACTGTGTGTGATATCAGACCACAGAGCAGAGAGATCGATGAGTACAAACCCTCAACCCATCAATTTATGGGATTTAGTTCATTGCAAACAAATCAAGTACAGCCTTAACGCAGACTGGTGCAAGTCTAATGACTTCAGTAAGGTGGCATCTACAGCACGTTAAAAGGGAAAAAGGTTTGTCTTGAGACGTATTCCTCGCTGGAAAAACGTAATGCACGAGGGGAAGATACGCATTACACAACTAAAGAATGCAACAGAAATACGTAGTTACTCATTTTTGCAAGTTCGGAAGACACGCCACGGGCGCGCGGCCCGGCTTACATTGAGCCCGTCCCTCAGGAGCCAGCTGTCTCTGTAGGCCGCCTGTCCTTGCTGCTTGTGCCGCCGCGCGATGACATGGGGAATGCCCACGGGGAGCGTGTCCGTGGCTCTCCCGAGCCGCAGAGTCGTCGAGCCAGGGTGTATCACCACGATGAAGTTGCTCTGGATTTGCTGAAAGCACCGCAACGCGCACGAGTGAGCCGGTGTCCTGCCCGCGCCCACGCTTTTAAAGGGCCAAGGCCGAGCCCAGCCCCGACCCAGCCCAGCGCAGCCGCTCAGCCAGCAGGCAGGGAGCACCGCCCTGAGGAACCGCCGCGGCCCGGCCCCTCACCGCTCCCCGGGCAGCCGGGCCGGGCCTGGCCTGGCCTCACCTCCTGCAGGGACTCGGGCACAGCAGCGGGGACGATGGGCCGCTTGACGCCGCGCTGCTCGCGCTCCCGGTCGCGCTCCTTGTCCTTCCCGTTCTCCGCCTCGCCCTTCTCCGCCTGGGTCATGCTCCCCGCCGGGCGAGCGGCGCTCGGCCGCCAGGCGGAAACCGCTCCTGCGAAAGCCGCTCCTGCGAGGGCCGAGCGGCGCCAAGCCCGCCGTTCGCGCGGAGCGGAAGCGGGCGGGCCCGCGGGCGGGCCCGCGCCCGGCGCCGCCCCTCAGGCAGGTACCGCGGGGGGGCTCAGCGGGAAGGGGCCCGCCGCCCTGGCCGTCCCCTCAGCGGAGCCGGCGCCCGTCCCGGGCCGCCTCGGCGCCGCTCGGCTAGCAGCGGGGTGCGCGAAAGCAGCGTCTGCGCCGAGGGACCGCCCCGGCCTCTGCGTGAGGGGGCGAGCAGCGAGCCTGGGGAGCACCGCCGGTCCGGGCTGCGGGGGGTCTGACCTAGCGGCAGCAAACCCTGTCAGCTAGCCTGTTATAGCCGGTGGGGCTGGGGAAACACGGTCCTCCGGACAACTGAAAAAAATACTGTCTGTAAAAGTAGCGTCGTGCAGCTGACATACCTGCGAAGAACGAAGGACGGCCCGCCTGATCTGGGGGCGGGAAGCTCCTTTACGAGGCTGCGACGCCTGCGCGGAGCCGAGGAAGGAACGTTTATTAGACCGAACGCTGCGCAACAAGAGCGGGAACCACGGAGGGGCGGTTTTGCCGTAACCAGCTGGCAAAAGCCAGGTAATTAGTAGATGCTTATGTTAAGGGACGCTGTTGGATGTTATAATTTCCTGCTAAAGAGACTACTGGAGAGGTTTAAGTAAAAAATTTGCGGTGGCACCTTGTAAAAGATAATTCAGTCTGGATCCTTGGCAGCTAATCTTGTCTCAAATAGACACAGCCCTCTCCAACTGAACAAGAAAAACCAACCCCCAGACAAAACGCAAGAACAACAGTAAGAAACCCCCATCCTGAAATGGGGTAAATTAGAGAAAAGGTAGTTACTGTTTGAAAGAAAATAACTCTTTTGTGTTAGCACTCTGTAGTTGAGTTCACTACTTTTTCCTTCCTGTAATAAAAACAAAGTCTAATTTTATTGAAAAAAGTCTTACCAAAATTTGTACAGCAAATAGGCTTACACATTTGAGCAAGTTTATAGTGGAGAAGGAAGTTGTTTCAAGAGGCATGTTATAAAACTCATTATGGGCCTTAAGGAAGTGAGTTTGTATAAGGCAAGGACTGTAAAACAAAGTAATTCGTAAGTTGCATTTTTAAAGTGTTTTTTAAAAGAGTATCATTACTGTCATAAACATACAGCAAGGTACAGAATGTTAGTACTGACATCAATAGAGTAAATACAAAACCCATTAGGAAGCGCTGCTTTCAGTTTGACTCTTGAGGGACCTTTGTATCAATTATAAATATGTATTCTTCCCCTTTTGAAAAGAAAAGGGCTTACTGTACTTTAGACATATTTTCTCTAAAAATGAGAGAGTCAGCCTTGTGACAAGCCAAATATAATTTACTTATTACTTTGCAACTACAGTAAACTATTCAGAAACTATACAAAGACTTTAGACTTTAAAGACATATTTAATAAAACTGTGGTTCGGTTACACTGGATCCTTGAAGAAGGAGTTCCCAGTACAACTTCATTGATCTGCTTGTATCACAGAACAGTTTCCAGTTAGACATACACATTCACAACATTCAAACTCATTTGGTCCACCACTAAACTCTTATTTCATCTTGCCAATGTGTATGCTCTTTTGCCTGCCTCTTCAGCAGGTGTTTACCTAAAAGATAAAGTAATTACAGAACACTTAAAAGACAACAAGGCCTTTCTTTGCGAGAGAAAATTACGGAAGTAACAATTTTTAAATAAAATTGGTTTTAATTTATCTAAATGGGACATGATAAAGGCTTGCAAACTTCTCTTCCTGAGCAGATTACACACTGCCATTATTACCCAAAAGCCCTCCCCACAGCCTTTGGTGGCCTCATGTCTAGTCGAAAAAACATCCAAATGAAAAAAAAAAATCATGGGAAGAAGCTTATGCTTTTTTAGGGAACTGAAATACTGGTGTATGTGTTTCTTGGAATATGAACTTTTTCCTATGGGACTTACAGGTATTAACCACCTGCATGTGTGTTTGTTTTCTTGTAACTTTTGTTATGGTAACAATGGGATTCATGAAAAAGGATTGTTTACTTAAGTCTTAAAGTAAATTAAACCATGTTATATATACATTCAGTGTTAGATGAAAATCCCACCAGCCAAAGTACTAAATAAAATAGAATTAAGGTTCAGGCAGCTGTAAGAAATTTAAAGACCAGGGTTTTTGCCCCCCTCTTTAAGCAATTCTGATTTTTATGCTGAACTAGAATTCAAGATTTGCATAGCTATATCACTGTAGCAGGAAAAAAGATTTTTACTAATCACCTTTTAACAACTTTATTAATTTTCCTTCTTTTCTATTGATAAGTATGTACTTTAAACAAAAAACCTCACCTGTTGCATGATAACTATTAGAAATGCAAACAAAGTTTGTCACTACTGATCTGGACAGGACTTTAAATTAGCAGCCAAAAAAGATGAAAAGTTCTAAACAGTTTATCAGCTGCATTCAAAAATCTTTGCTACCCTTTGTCTATCCACTTCTATGCAATTAAAAGTAGAAGCTCACCATTTCTGAGCCAAAAACCTTTTAACAACCCTGCTCCCTTTTTTCCCCCTTTACTGAAAGTATCTAACTGCTTTGATTCTCCTCCTGTTTTGCAAAAGGACGACAAAACACTCCATTCTACCTTAACCTTCAATTATCATTGTTACTTAAAAAAAATAGTTCAAAGCAGGATACAGCAGATTTGGAATTACCTTCCTCATCCACCTCCAGCCATTGGTGGTGGACTGGGGCCTCCACCCCAGTGATTTATTCGACCCATCCTACGGCGAGGATGTGCTGGAGGCCTGATGTGAAAGCAAGAAAAACAACATCTATTCAATCGGCATTAAACTGTTAAACTAGAAATATAATAACACTGTCTCTAAATGGTAGTAATTAGGAAGTTAGAACCTCTGGAAATGTTGTTTGGGTTTCATGTGAAAAACTGTAACAAAAACCCCCAACCCCACTTCCATGAAAATTCTGTTACACAAACTGTTCGAATTACTCCTGTCTTGCAAGAGAAAGCTACAGCTAATGGGCTTTTACACAGTCCTACAAAAAAGTTGGACAAACCAGTAAGAATAAAGAAACACAGTAACTATAGTGTTTATAAAAATGATCTGTAGGTAATCTAATACATGAAATGACTGATTTAATGTAAATCAAATGCTGAGTGTAAGCGAGTAACAAAGAAATTTAAACAAAGATTCATATTGTCTATTAGGCAGGTTTGAAAAATTGTTTCAGTGAGAGTTAGACTATACTGTTATTACAAAGCTGTATCAATGAGTTTCAGACAAAATACCGCAGATAAACATCTTAGTCTTCTTACATGATCCAATTCAATGCAAATCACAACTGTAATCTGAATATATTATGTCATTTTGCTAAGATAGGAAAAAAAAAAATCAGGACTAGTTTGAATATGAAAAAATACCCTCTTCCATCATTGTATCCTGAATAGGAGGAAGATGTGTAACCTCTTCTTCTTAAATCTGGTTGAATAATGCTCTGGAAACTGAAAAATAAAGTGGGAGTTAGGTGAATTGATTGCTAGATATAGTTTCTGAATTTTTGGATTGCAAGATAATAAATGGCCTGAAAAACAGTAAGTAGTGTTCAGGAATGAACAGTGTATCTGCTCAAGCTTATTGTTGTTTAATAAATCTTGGCAATTTTTTTCCTACACACAAAGATAAAATCTGAAGTAATTCCAAATTACAGTAAGGCTCAAACTATAAAATCTGTTTTTCTGGTAAATAAAGTGCAAGAAATGCATAAAGTATAAACCTGTAACTGAAATAATGAAGAACTGTTAATACGTCAAAAGAACTTTTAGTTTCTTAACTGGCTTTGATCTGGGGCCATAAATTTGTGATTACTGCTGTGTGATTATTTTTACATAGCCAGAATCTATTGTCACCAGTAGAAATTCTCCAAATAATATCTTAAGGATTTGATCAGCTATTAGAAACTAGCTGTTTAACAAAAGTATATGCTTTTTGTTTTTGCAGTATTAAAATGAAAGAAATGTAAGAAAAATAATTTGAACTGCCAGCAAGTTAGCAACCCTTTTCATACCCTTTTCTTTTTATTAAATATATTATAGTTCTTAATAACCAAAGCCACATAGTTATAGTAAAACATTCACATATGCTTTGGGGACAGTAGATATGGAATGCTAAAGAGTAAATCTGGCATTTTTATTGTTGTGTTACTGATAGCACTGAGTAGCTTCTACCTGTGACAAATCTAAAATAAAGCTCGTCAAAAGAATTCATGTCTACTTACAAAAGAACCACAAAATCTGCTATCGACCAGAAGAAATCTGTTATAGATGACAGACGCCAAGGAGCCCGGCTCTGGTTATCCAAAACTTGTCCTGCAACATATCAAGATACAAAACAGCCAGCGATGTTTAATATGTGACACTGTACAGTATATTACACAAAAACATATCTGCTGCGTCTAGAACTTGCAAACAGAATGGAGAAACTACGCGTCACGGGCAACGTAGCAAGTTTCATTCCCTACAGGAATTGTGCAAGTACTTGAGATAATCGGATCACCACCGCCAAATGGACGCTGTGTCCAGCTAAAGCTACAGAAAAACACCAGCACAGTCTCCCTTTCCCTGTATGTGGTTAAGCTGCTTGTCTGTTACGCTCCCGACGTGTCCTTAAAAAAAAAGTACTGAAAAACTGTGGAGACGCGCGTAAGGCTCAAACCCGGGCCGCAGAGAAGCGCGTGGATGTGGGGTCGATTCGGTAGCGACAGTGGCAGCGGGCGAGACGTGCCGGGCCCTCCCGGGCCGCGGGGGTGCGCGGAGCCAGCGCTCTGCCCAGCGCAGGCCCGATGCCCCCCCCCCCAGTCGTCCCCCGCTCGCTGCCCAGGCTCCAGCCCGTCCATCGCCGCCCCGCTGAGGGGCAAAGGCGCGACCACTGCCCCCGGCCGCCCCTCACCGTTCGAGATGTACACCATGGCGGCGGGCCGCGGGCGATGCCCCCTCAGCTGCCCTCGGCCCCCTGCGCGTGCGCGGGCGGGAGGCGCATGCCCAGAAGGGCCGCTGAAGGCGGCGCCCTCCCGCCGTGCCGGCTCCTCGCTTCCGGCTGATGGGGCTGAGGGGAACGGGCTGGGCCGGGCGCTTCTTTTCTTGGTTCCCTTGCCATAGTAATCGTAGCGGCACGCAGCCGCCCTTCCTAACGGGGCGTGCCCCTCAGCAGCCCCGCTGGGGGGCCGGCCGGTGTTCAGGTGGGGCGTCTCCTCCCTCAGGGCGGGCTGTTCTGGCTCACTCATAAAATGTATTTATTTCAGTAGTTACACAGCTGTATGACGCTGTGTCAGAGCTTCCGTACACGATAAGCCTATGGTTTTACCAACGGTAATAGGAAACAATACCCGTAGTTAGCAGTAGCTTTCATAAAGTTACATGTTCTTAGTAGTCTTCCATAGTTAACTTCTGCTGGATCTCACATACAAGCTAGTGCTTTTGTCCTTTATCACTGCCTCAGTTCTCTCTAGTTGTGGAAGACGGCCTCAGCCATCCCTCTAGTTTTCTCTAATGGAATACTGAAAGTGATAACTCACTGTAGTAATGTCAGAAATATGACCACGTGCAGATATTTGTTTAAAACTTCTCTCCAAAGGGAACTTCTGTTCCTTTTATGTAGTGACAGGTATGTGTCTATGTATATTCCCATTGTGTTGGGAATGTTCAGCCCAAAGTTGAGCATTTGTTTTAATTTATTTTATTTTTATAAAAACTTTGCCCTTCAAATAGTGGCTAGCATTTCTTCTTATGGAGAATCCATGCATGTAAAATCGGAGGTAACTGTATAGCTATATACACAAATTTAATATAATGCCATCTTTCTTTTTTAAACTAAACTTGTAGGGAAGGGATGTGTAATTCTGCTGGGAAACAGCAGTAAGAAAAATGAATATAAACGTATTTTAATACTGCCTTTGCAAGACCTGTCTTTTCTTAGTAACTATGAGGTAAAGTCTTTTGCTAAACCTCTTACACAAGTGTTGTCTGAAGTTGAAATTGTAGTATAATATGTCTCTGACAATGTAGTTGTCCCCTAGTAAAGAAACTGTTTGCAACTGACAGTTGTTTATAAATGTTTGTTGCTCCAGAAATAAACTCTTGCTAACAACTGAAAGCAGTTGTGAAAGAAAAGTATCTGTAACAACATATGTAAAATAAATATTTATCTTTAATATAGGAGCTAGGTAATCTACCGCTCCATAAATGGGGAAATACGAAAGTGTTGAGAAAATAGCGGGTGCTACGCAGTGCATAATGGGCATAAATGCAGGCAGTATGTTAAAATTATTCAGGGACAACATCTATCCTTTTTGTTAATTAGCTGTGTTTATAATGATTTTTTTCAAATAATAGTCAAGTGCAGTCAGATCAGTTTCAGTTTACAAATTGCAAAACACAGCCTACATAGGTATAGAAGAAAAACAGAGATTCAGTTAGTAAGTCATTTGAACATTGTTTTTAGATTCTCAGTGAAACCAGATAAATGGAGCAATAAACTGGAAGAAAGATGTATTGGTGTACTTTTAATTTATGGAATGCATAGTAGATCTGATATTGTGTGTTAGGTGATACTGTTACATAAATACTAACTTTATATGGAAAGTGGAAACATTACTTTAAAAAGGTATTGTCAAATAATAGGAAAGTAGCAGCACTCAAGGAAAGTATATGACAAATGCATACCTTTGTATTAGTATGCTAATGTGAAAATGATATAGTCTTGTTTTTAAATAATTTTCATAAATATACTTCGTTTTCTTTTCACCAGGCTTTGAGACAAAACAGCAAATTATCTTATGTTTAAAGAACTATTGCACAAGTTGTAGATACAACATTTATCAAGAAGAAAAAAAGAAGGAGCGTGGCAATGGGAAGATAACGGTGGTAAGTAGAGATAAAGGAGGTATTGTAAATTTTGTGATGTATTGAAAACACACACAAACTAACCCTTGCTAGTATAAAAACAAACGTCACAGTCCAAACTTTTCACTGTAGTTTAGACAAAAACATAATAGTGAACCTGAATACAAGCAGGTAATTATTCCACCTGAACTCATGCTGTGTATGCAGTTGATGTTGTCCTGCATGAATTAATGTAATAAGAATTTGAACAATTCATTCCCTTCTTTAATGTATTATCTTTCAGAGGGAATGTGTTAATCATGCAGAAAGGAACAATGTATTTTTTGTTTTTCAAATGACAAAAAAAAACCCAAACCCAAACAACAAAGAAGATGGTTAGTGGGTTCTTCAGTTATTTTTTTTTATAAAGTAAAATCATATGTGAGATAGTCTTGGTTTATTTACTAATAAAGTAATAATAAGTATTGTCTTAGTGCCCTAAAATTATATAATAACAATGCAAACTTTATCTGTGAAATGTATTTGTGGTGAATGAAATTAAAGAAATAGACTTTTTAAATTGAGATTACATGTGTGTGTGTGTGTATTCCTAATATAGTTATATTTTTCCAAGAAAGCATGTCCAGGTACTTAACAGTGGCAAAACAACAAACCATTGCATAAAATGGTACATGAAAGTTTTAGTCTTTATAACTATTTTTTAAGTACTTACATATGCATTATTTATTTATTTCCGTATTTAAGTTTTAGAAATGAAAATGTGAGATTTAAAAGGCGTGCTTAAAAATCAATGGTAGCATTACATTATCAAGCTTGCTATCCATCGGCCTGTCCTTGGGTCAGGAATGGAGTAGAGAAGAGGAATAGGAAAACAGTTGTTCATGTGAATTTGCAGTTTATGATGCTGTTGGGGCAGCAGGTGTGGACATAAGCTCCGGTGGGAGCTCATGTCTGGTAGCGACGCAGCCCTGGCATCCCACTCTGAGCAGCTACTCCTTCACAAAGGGCAGGGCAGGTGTCTAGGGGTTGCTAGCTAGAGCCCTTCAGTGGCCCGCCCCTCTGCTTTCAGCCTGTGTGCCCGATGCTGGGAAGTTCAGAGGACCGTAGCAGCAGTGCTGCACTTAATGAAAACCAGTAGGAGAAGGCTTTTGAAATTCAGCAACAGAAATACAAAACATTTGGGTTGCCCTTCTGAAGGTGGGTACCGTGAGGAATAGAGCTGGGCAGTCATTAGTGCATAAGAGCTAAAAGTTAACGTGTAATTTGGAAACTGTGGAGATGTGATCGTTTTGATGGTAGGCAAAGTAAATATCTGTATGGTGCCATGAAGTGGCAAGTAGTGTAGGCCATATATTAAGGTAAGGAACTGGAAAAGACCAATACTAAATGGGCTTTTAATTTTTTTTAAAGCAATCTGAACTCTCAATGGGATACCTTCTGTTTTTAGGTGGTTTGGTTTTTTAGGCTCTATTCCAGATGTAGTTTGATTCCTTGTGAATTGTGTATTTGCATATCAATACCTAAGTGCTGGTGTCCAAGCAACATATTACTATGTTTTAGTAACTTTTTCTGTTTTTTCATCAAAAGTAGCAGAACCACGAGTCAGCTATTTTTATAGCATTTTATATACTAAGGGATGACCTTTTAGTTGTGATGCAAGAGAATTAGAAAATTGTGTGCATAAGGAAGTGGTGATACAGCATGAACAGGGCTTGTACTCTCTAAAATTTATGCTACATTTTTTATATGAAAGTAAACTTTTAAAGAGAAAATAGTTTTGAATTAAAAGCTAAACTGAGGAAACTTGACCCTGCCCTGAAGAGGAATTGCATACTGTTGGCCACATTTGAATAGCAGAAATAGAAAAGGCATCTTTTTTTTGCTGTCCTATAGTTTTTTCTCATAGTGATTATCATGTTGCACCATCACATAATTTAAATGGAAACATTCAAAACTTAATTTGGACTTGAATTATTCATAGAAGAGTTGATTGTCATATAGTATTTGTCTTATGCATACACAATTAATACTGTATGTATTAGAGTGAGAAGGTCTTCTAAACTCCAAATTACAAATGTAGAATGTTCATTGCAACATAAACATAAACTTTAGAGGATATTTCACAGGATTCTATTTTTTAAAAGCTTTTATAAGAAAAATTAATTTGCTGTTTGTGGAAGAGCTGAAACTCAGTTCTTGGAACTAAATTATGTTGATTTAATGTCAGAATTTTAAACAGAACTTAACTGTTTAAGTGAGCTTCAGTTCTGAATAACTGATTGAAGACCTAATTTTTTTATTCTTTGGTGCCCCAGAGAAGGATATACTTGTGTACTGTGGGGTTTGAGTTAGAGATATCTCGTGCAGATTTCAACTGGAAGATACATTTTGCAAAATCAGCAGCTCTGATCTCAGCATAAAATCAAGTCAAGAAAATAAGCACATAATTCTGTGAACTGTTTTTTCCCCCTAGCTGGGAGAGAGACTAGATGTTCCAGTAACAGAATTTGTCTGCAAATTTTTTTTTTATACCATTTGTTGATATCTGAATAACAAACATGATGAGGCTTTAGTGCAAAATTACTACAGTTAACAGTCTGAAAGCAAATATATGCTGGAGGAATGCCAAAGGACTGTCTTGTGATTATTTAGATATCTCTTTAGATAACAGCATATCCTTATATACAGAAAGCCGTAACTGTCTGTAAATGTTATATATTATTCTTAACAACAAAGACTTCAGCCCTCCGTAGAATGAAATCGGCCCTCAATTTAAAGTTGTATGAGTCTAGAAAGAAACTTCCACACTCCTCTACGCAGGGTGAATAGTGTGCTAAGTTTTCTCTTCAGGCAGAAAGAGGGCATGTTCAGTAACTGGTGAAGCCACCTGACCACGGTGAAGAAATACTCGTGTTTCATGCCTGGTTATTGAGTAGTGGTGATACTTTGAATATCCATCAGGTGGCAGTGTAAGTGTGAAATAACGCTATCTGTTTTGTTTAATTACACGGCAAACTTTCTACCCAGTTAGTCATAACAGGTTTGGATTCTCCTTTATATAAGAATCCTTAGTCCAGTGCCACTGGACACTTATGTAATGCATAAGTGGCAAATTCTTACTGGGTTAAGGACCAGTGTTGAATACACAGATGTATACCGTTTGGGGAATTTGTTAGAAGCCTCATATTGATAGGATCTTGGGTAAAGTTGGAGAAATGCTTGTATGTTCACATATGATTATTATATAATGGGAAAGATTGGGGGGTTTTTGGTTGGTTGGTTGTTGTTGTTGGGTTTTTTTGCCACGGTTAGTTAGTCTGGGAAGAAGCTGAGAACTTGGCTGTGGACTAGCAGACTTCCAACTTCGTTAGTGGTACTGTTAGAAATTTTTTGGTGTAAATGAAAAAAGGTGAACATAACTAAGTGTAATAATTATCTTTCGAAGTATAGTAGGTAGGAAAAATAATGATCATCAGATGGGTCAACTGAAAATAAAAATTGCATCCTCAAACCTATGCAGCAAGTTAATGGCAAAGCCTGAAATAGAACTGACTTGCTTATTCTCATACCTGTGTTAATTTCTGGAGGATATGCTTGCATCTGTCAGGTAGAGGAGACAAAAGCAATCTTAGAATCTTTTACTATTTTGGTTTAAGGCAAATATCCTTTGCCTTGTTGTGCTTTCTGCTAATGCATGAGAATTTCATTTGTCATGTACCCGATGAGACTGGACTGTGAATGTATACACACGCACAATGCCTGCTTTTGCATGTTCTTCTTCCTCCTCTTTTTCTGAACTCACTTAAAAATAATGGGCTTTCTGTTTAGTGAAAAGTAAAATTTAATGCAATGAAATTTGAAGAATAAATGTTCAAGCTAGGGATTATCCTTCTTCATTACTGTTCTTACATTTGTAAATCCTATTTGTAAAGTTAGCTTGTAAGCACACCTACAGATTTCACATAGCTATTCCCACTTCCCATATTCTAATTTGATACCAAAAATGACATCATTATCCCGTTGTGGTATCTCTAGAAATTAAAAGGAATGATTAACCAGAGGAATGGATTTGTTGAGACAGGTGGTGTGATGTGGATGTTGGCTTTTCTGCCAGACAGCCCACAGACCAAGGCACTACATCAGCTGCAGGTGACAACGTGACTGAACTGATGTTGTAGTCTTCTACTGTGATTTTGGTCTTAACCGCATGCAAAAATTTGCTTATACTGATTTGTTTAGCACTATGGTACAGCAAAGCCGGCAGAGGTGTTTTAAAGGCTGGGAAAAGATAAATGTGTTGAAGAAAAAAATGGCATCTCAGAGTGCTGAAGAACGGTTTAAATGCCAGGCATTATCATATCTAAGTAAACCTGGTTTTGTTCAAAAGGTTGGTTAATAACCCATTTTACATTGAATGTGTTCTCTGGGGCCTGTTAAGGCATATAGTGTGTTTCTGTTATCTGTGAAAGCTCTGTTAAATGTTTGGCATACATTAGGCTGTCCATTTAGGTGATAGCTTGGTTATGAATACATTCCAAGGATGAAAAAGGCTTTAGCTTGCTGATGCTGTGGAGCTGCTTGTAGGTAGCTGGAACTTTCTTACCAGCCACCTGGTGGGAGAGGTATGGGCTATATGACTGAGAAAACTCATATGTGAAAAGTGGGAAAGGAAGCTGGGAAGTCTTGCATTCCAACAAGGCACTGCTGCTTGTCTTTCATCTTTATTTTTGTGTCTGAGACGACTACAACACAAAGTACGTAATGGAATCCTCTGGCCTCACTGATGTTCAGGTGAGCCTTGTGTGGGCAGTGCCTCATGGGATAGCTGGGGCAGGCATGTGAAGCCACAGCTGGAAAGGTATTAGATTTTAGTAGGAGTGACTTTTGGGAATGTCTGTGCTGAAGGATACATGTTTCTGAAAAAAAGAAGCATGAATCACTCCGAATATTTTTTAAGGTCTTATTTTCTTATTTGTATGCATGTAGTTTTTGTTAGAGAGCTGGCTGCTGTCCATTGTACTCCTACACTTGGTTTAGTGTGATTGGTTTTATCAGAAAGTTTCTGTCCCACAGCCTAATCCAGTTCTACTGAACATTAGTACTATCTCCAGCTGTAGGTCTTGGGAGACTTCTGAATATTTATGGACTGAGATGTTTATACATGAATTATATTTCTTGGTTATGTTAGTCCTTTTAATGTAATCAGCACTCCTATTGCTAAATTTTTAAATATTGTTAAAGAACAAACTCACCTAATTGTTTCTTACTTCTCATATACTCAACTGAAATGGCACTTGTCCCTGAAAATATATGCAGCTAGGATATAGACAATGTTGTTTTCTGCTGGATATGCATCTACACTGATGGTTGAGTGAACAGGAATGTTTCTTCTTGATGCATATTTGCTTTACTGTATGTTTGGAGTTTTGTGTCTGCATTTGGAGTCTTGTGGTAGGCACTTGAACATACTACTGTTGTGCTAAGAGTGGATTCCCTCCTGATGAACCAAGGCTGAGATTGCACAGCAGCTGGAGCACTCCTGCAGTGTTGACACAGGGTTATTAGCTCTCTGTTCATATGCTGTGCACACTGAGGACTGGCAGCTGGCATGAACTTTGCTGCTGGTAAAGATGTAATGTGGAATGCAGTCCTGGAATCATACCAGATTTCAGCAAATGAAACCTTGTTTTTTCCCTCTTTGCAGCATAATGGCCAGCAATGTAGATTGTCGATGGAAATTGTATATGACAAGATTAATGTAAATTTTGAGAATGTCCATTACTGCATTAGAAAGGGCAATACAAGTAAGGTGACAAATTAAACAAGGCTCTAACTGTTGCTGGAGGCATCTCTGATACTTGATCTACAGCTTTAGCTGTTGTAACTGTTTCAGACTTAACGGCCAAGGTTAGTTAAGGTACTTGTCAGAAGTAGGTGGATGAAGCCAATTCCATAATCTATTTGGTGAATAAAACAGTGATGTGATAATTGATACATTGTTCTGAAGAGCTCTTATGGTTGTGTCAGAGTATTAATATCAATTTTTGTCTTCTGAAAAGTTATTATTTTAATGGAATACGTTAATGCAATTGAAAAATCCTTTAAATGGGTGCTAGCAGTGTAGATATTTAAAAAGCACGTAGTTATGATTTGTTAGGGGATGTTTGGGAAGATGCGGATGCTGTGAAGCCTGGAATGGGTGCTGACATGATGATTCTATAGAGGTTTTACAAGCGCATTGTGTTCAGGTTGCAGCATTCTTACTCCATTCTTATTGCTCCTGATTTTGATGTTTCTCTGTATGCAACATTGCCATTCTTGGTTTTACTGAACATAAAAGGTAAGTTACAGCCATGACAAAAGATTCATTGCAAAAACAGATTGCCTTCTCTGAAAGATGTATTTAAAACAATGGTCTTCTGGTAGGAAAAATCCCCTACAAGCTATAGGAGTAATCTGGGACAACACACCCCCAGAAAAATTCCATGTTTTGCAGGAGGTTGGTACGCTGTGCTGTACAGTGTCTCATGGGTTGCAAAAATGGTTTTGAGTTACCATATGAAATCAATTTAGGCACATGTGAGACTTTTTATAGTAGAGTTAATCAAATATGTATTATGTAATATCTGATTGGGGAACAGATACCTCATCCCTGGTTTAGCTTTTCTGTGAATATCATGTTTGCTTCTGTCATTATCACATGATAGAGGACTCCAAAGAATCTGATTTTAAAATACAGCTGAAATTCTTTATTATCCTATTTATTGCATTTTCCATTTTTTCTCATTTAAGACAGTCCACTGCGTTACGCCTCATAATCTAGAACATAACATACACTGGCTCAGTGCTATCAGAAGCAGAGCTAGACCCCAGTAAGAAATAATTGCATATAAACTTCTTGAATATTTTTGTCCATCTTCATCAGACTGGGTGAAAAAAACATGCTTTCAGTTCTCTACATTCATATTGTCATGACTTTAAAAATTCTCCCTTTTCTGCCTGGCTTAAATAAGCAGTTTTTAAACTCAGAAGGAACAAATTCAGGACATTGAGAAGAATCCCCAGTAACCTCTTTATGTTGACAATTAATTGCAATTGAGTTGTCATGTGTTTCATGCTCAAGGAGGGAAAACTAGCCTGTAAAGAATTCATAAGTGCTAATTTCATTCACCAATAACTATGGTAAAAATTAAGGTTCTCCAGCAATCCAGTCAGCATGAAGGTGAGCTTCAATGGTAGTGAAAAAGAATGCAAGTCAGACTAAGTAATGAGATGATAAAATTTCTCCTTAAATTCTTTCATAGAGTAGTATGTTGAGTTCTAATTACTGCATCATAAAAAAAAATAAATTATGGCAGTACAGAGGATGGTAGTAAAAGTTTATTTCTTTTAGAAGCGAAGTCAGGCATAAAAACAGATATGTAGTAATACCTAAGTATCTGAGAAGATAAATATTAAGAGAGTTGAAATATATAAAAATGTAACTGGATTAAGCAGCGCAAAGTTTTGCATTTTCCTTGGTAACAAAAACATTTGAAGCCAATGAAAATTAATGGGTATAACAGGTATCAGGAAACCCTTTATGATGTCTTGACAGAAAGACACTTCCATGCAGCAGAAGGTTGTGCTACTTCATATAAAAAAAAAAAAGCACCAAAACCTGCATTGTAAGACTTTTTCTTTCAAAGGGCTTTGGAAATCAAGCATTTTAGATTTTATGCTTTTGTCCTGGTTTCAGCTGGGATAGAGTTAATTTTCTTCCTAGTAGCTGGTATAGTGTTGTGTTTTGGATTTTAGTATGAGAATAATGATAACACACTGATGTTTTAGTTGTTGCTGAGTAATGCTTGCACTGGTCAAGGACTTTCAGCTTCCCGTGCTCTGCCGGGCACACAAGAAACTTGGAGGGGGCACAGCCAAGATAGTTGATCCAAACTGGCCAAAAGGCTATTCCATACCATATGGCGCCATGCTCAGTATAGAAACTGGGGGAGTTGGCCGGGGGGCAGCGATCACTGCTGGGGGACTGGCTGGGCGTCAGTCGGTGGGTGGTGAGCAGTTGTATCACTTGGTTTTTTTTCTTTCCTGGGTTTTGTTCCTCTCTCACTCTCTTGTTGTTTTCCTTCTCATTACAATTTATTATTATTTTTTTTTGTTCCAATTATTAAACTATTCTTATCTCAACCCACAAGTTTTCTTACTTTTGCTCTTCTGATTCTCTCCCTCATCCCACTGAGGCAGGAGGGTGAGCGAGTGGCTGGGTGGTACTTAATTGCCGGCTGGAGCTAAACCACAACAGCTTTCATAGTAGGATTTTCACATTCTAGGCTACTGTCAAAGTTAAATTTCTTTTTGGAAGAAGTAGAGGTGAGTTTAAAGAAAGACATTTTTTTCCTTAGGCATTGTATTCCTTCATTCTTGTTGCCCTGGGGGGGGGGGGAAGTGAGAATCAAAAGGAATTGGATGCTTTTGACTAAGAAACGAGTTTTATTTATGCTTTTAAAAAAGTCAGGGATATAAAAAATCATGTCTGAGTCTCCAAGCAGTAGGAATTAAGCTGAGATGTTTGACTGAAGTAGCTTATTCCCATATTTATCTCATATGCTATCTCTCATACTTTTCTTTGAAGTGTTTGACATTAGGTACTGGAAGGAGCTATAGCAAAGCGTTTGATGCCTGGAACTCCTTTCAGAGACTTTCCAATCATCATTGCTGCCTCCCGCTTACCTTGCTGCTGCAGATCTGCAGCCTTCCTTATGGATGTTAGAAGCAGTCATTAGGCTTCTGGAATATTTGCTTCTCTCATTCTGTTTGTGTTACAGCTTCAGTTTTTTCATCATTAACAGAAGTTTCCACATGCTGTCTTGGCAGTGTTTGTCTAACTTGTTTCTAAAGTGAGATAATAATGTACTGCATGGTCCCATTGTGTGCCATGGTCTTGCTGAGAACCAGTAAGCATCAGTTCAAGTTAATTGTGAGAGTGAGGTCAGGCACCAGCATGAAAATGCAAGCATTTGAAACAAAAAGGTCCCATGGCTAGCTTTCTTATTAAGCATATACCTCAACCAAACTTTAAATGCTGCCAAAGCAGCAAGGCTATGTTATCTATTAAAGTTCTCTAAATGACACATGGAGAAGGTGCTCCTGAATGTTCCCCACCTACAACATGACCCTGTAGGCTAGCCTTTGCTATTGACCACACACATACATTCCCTGACATGTAACAAAGGAGAAGAGATCAGTATTTGGCTGGTCATACAGCCACCAGAGAACAAGAAGGACAAGGATGCCAGGCTTGAGACAGCTGCTGCTGTTCACTGTGCAGAAACTTTCCAGGTATGTGGCAGCAAGGTAAGCAGGAGACAGCTGGCGATGAAGTTCTGTATTTTTTTGGGTAGTGCCTTAACTTGAAGATCCTTTCTGCACCCTTTAAACCTTTCCTAATTTTAAGTCATTAAGAAGGAGAGAGAAAGGGTAAAGAGAATTGGTTCCTCTGGGCTTATACTTCCACCCTGAATATTTTGGCTCTCTATTCTGCCTATTTCTCAATTTCAAAAAAGACGCATTCACAGAGTCTTCTCCATCCTTTATGTTACGAGATTTTCTTCCAGACTGTCAGCCAGGTACATGAATCACTGTAGTCCTGATCAGAGAAATGAAAACTAAAATGGTATGAGGGAAGCTTCCAAATAATTTAACTCACAATAGATTACACTGGCTAATAGACTTTAGAAAGTGCTTGTTTACAGAGTCTCCTCTTAAAGCTGTTCAAAACATGCTCCTGAGAGCAAGTTTTGTTTTTTTTAAAGTCAATAGAGTGGTTTTGGCCATCACCTGCTCTTCTGCTGCAATGTGACTGGTCTCATCAGGCTTCACTTGTTTAATGCTGAGAGGCAGAATCTAAGTTCTGGAACCAGGGCGCTGTATTTTGTCAGGTTGCTTTCTTTTGTCAATTACAGCTGTTCTGAAGAGACAGAAACTTCATTAATAGCTTCTTAAAGTTTCTTCTGTTACTTTGGGTTAGTAGCTTCCCATGCATAGAAAAGTGACACTGTTGCCTTCAAATTTCACATATGTTTCATTGCCTGACAGCTTCACGTGTTGATTTTGCATTTTTTGCCTACAGCTTGTTTTCTACAGCTGTTTTGCAGATGACACCTGACTACACTAATAAATTTTTAAAAATAAAAATTTAATAGTAGCTTACGCAATCTATGTTTTTGCATGGAAATGGCATAATTTTGTAGTAAGTTACCTAATTTGCATAGCCAATAGTAGATTCCTGATATGCTAATGAAAAGCATGTGTCCTTTGGGGACGCAAATGTAGAGGTCTCTTCTGAGTGTTTTCTTACCAACAATATAAAATCTGAGGGTCTCTTTCTTTGGGTAAATTGCTGTTATGGTTGTGTATCTTTCTTGAACCTTAGCTTCAGCAGATTCTGATACATTTACAAATACTACAATGATAACATATCCGGTGTCTGAATATATATAGTATTTGGGTACCCACAAAGTAATGTTTCCGCAAAGAGGAATTAAACACAGAAGAGTAATTTATTATTAGACTGATATAAAAGAAAAACTGGAAGACAGCTTATTCCTTTCACTCTCTGAAGCCATTATTTGAATCTCTTAGTGTTGAATATATCCGTCTTTTTCTAGCCATTCTTCCTTTTGATGGTCTTGAGGCAACTCTTAACATTTTTACAGACAGAAGCAGTGACAGTGTATGGATTATCAGCATTTAAAGATCTGAGGTTTTGAGCACAGCATCCTTCCCTCTTTTTCCATTAATTTTCTAATTAAGTTAATATTGTATTTTTCATTATTGCTATCATTGAAATACTTATAGTCAGCACAAGCTATGTATAAAATAAAGACAGAATATTTAACTACACTGCATATTTCATTTTAAGGATGAAACTGAATAAACTTGATACTTCTGGCAAAACCAGTTTCCTTAATAAGAATAATCAATTACATTTTCCTCTCTGCCACATGACCAGGCATGCAGAGCATATCTTTCCACCTGGATTCCTCATGTCATTTGAAAAGCCAGAATTAAAAGGGACAGAACAGGGATTGCAGTCCTCTCCATTTCATCACATAAGCTTTCCCTCTGTGCAGCTGGTACACTGAAAACATAACTGCTTCAGAACAGACTCAATAAATATTAACTGTGAGAACAAAAGAACTTTAATTCTATAGTGTGATTTTTGTCGTAGAGAATTTTGTATTAATGATATTGTGAGGATCCATAATCGTCTCAGTACTTCAACATAAAATCATAAAATGAGCTTCCTTATGTCTTTCTGTAAGTTTTGTTTCCTCCACCTTGCTGGCCTTCCTAAAACTTCTGTCCCCTGACTGTGAAGTATAGATCTCCTTTGCAATATGTCATCTGTAGTAATGGATACCCTTCACCTCAGCAGTTAATTCCTTCAGTATTTTATGGCATCTGTGTATAGCCACTGGCAAGTACAAAATAGTTGGGATAAGCAGAAACTAGAGGAAGCACATAAATAAGAAATAAAATATAGAAACAAGGGAGAAGAAAAGTGTTTTCTGTGCAAGTGGTTATTTATCTATGTGCTGCAGCTACTTATGTCTCCTTGCTGGTATGGATGGCGCTGAAAACTCAGGTCATCTTCAGAGTTATTTCTCTGAAGTCTGCAGACCCTCTGTTTGAACTACCTGTCTTTGTGGCTCTTTGAGGCTCCATCAGTAACTGAATTTGTTTCTATAAGACTATGTTGTGGCTTCTACTGGCTAATACAAGTCAAAAGTATATCTCTCTTGGCTGAAGAGGTTACTGCATGTGTTATATAGAGACAATTTTCGCAACCTGTATTGTGAAGTCCGAACTGATTTTTCTAATTCATAATTCTTCAGATAGGGTCTTCACGGGGTCTTTACAGAGTTCTTAAGCTTGATCACTGCTTCATCAGAATATATTAGTATGGGAAATCATAAGGGTCTTTGAGCTCCTAGGCCTGCTGTGACTCTGTGGAACTCCTATAAATCGTGGCTAATATTTTTGCAGGAGCTTTCCTACTCTTTGCATATTGATATATTGTGCTCAACTCTCATATAACTAGTGCAGCATTTTGTTGTAAAATGTTGTTGTAAATCACTTTTATGTTTTCAAATGTCTTTGCAAGGTGGTGGAATGACTTAGCAGAAAATACTGCAGTTGCTGACAGCAGATTCTTTCCCTTAAGAGATAATGCTTGCAAAAAGAAAACATAATATGATAGTGTAAGCAGAAAAAAATCTGGAAGACACGTTGCCCACTTCAGTTCCATGACCTTGGATGTAATTAAAAGACATCCGATCTTTGTTGCTCAAGCAATGTGTAGATAGTCCTATACACAAACTTGACTGATTTTATGAAGAAAGAGGAAAAATGAGCTAAAGTCTAGGAACTTGACATGAAAGGTAACTATATGTTTTTTTTTCCTAAGATAATTTTATTAGAAATTGTGCTCTCTGAGATCTGAACAAATACAGATTTTTCTACTTTTTTATATCTGTTAGTTCCATCTAATGCAGCAAATCTACAAAGGAAAAAGAAAATTAAATAAGCTTTTTGGTTTTATTTTTGTTTTCCATGCAAACCTTTATGTATTTAAAAAGGCATGAGTATTGACTTTGTTCTACAAAGTTATCTGACTAATTATATTATCTATTTCATTAGTGAGTATGTGTCCTTAGACCCACTTTAATGAAAATAGGACTTTTAAATCTGACCATGTTCATTCTATCATGGGAAATCCTATTCCAATTATTTCCTCTTTTTCTTTTGTCAAGGATCCTATTTTAAACATCTGACGGTTGTGATAGCAGTCAATTTATGTGAAGTCTGATTCATACTCTCCTAGCACATATCCTGTTTTACATATCTTTATTTTATTATTGTTAACCAAATCAGATCTAAGTGCCATCAGCCATGATGTGTTTTTGTTTTACAGCATTCTGACTTAGTTCAGTGCTACCATGTCTTTCTTTTCCTGTGATTGCACAGAGGTTAGCAAGACAGTGCTATTTATCTTTTTTTTTCTTTAGTCTACTCATTGTTTCTGGGCCTCTGATGGAATTATGGGAACTCTCATGCATTGCTTGAGCTCCCAGGAGAGCTAGATAGTCTTGGGGGAGGAATGTCTGAGGGTCAGTGAATTTACTGAGACTGTAGGGAGAAAAAAAACCAACCCAAAAACCAAACCACCACAGGCTTTTCAGATGGCTATGGGTAGCATGAGACTGCAGTGGTACTCAGTGATAGGCTGCTCTAGGACCACAGTGCAACTACTCTAAATCATCTTGAAACTTCACATTAAAAAAGACTCTGTAAACTTCCCAGACTGTCTTGACCATGGCAGGACTGAGGTATGTGTGGTTACTTTTGGGGGAATGGCTGCTGGTGCTTTCTGTCAAAGCTAGTTCCTTCATGATGAAATTTTTTTAAAAAGGGAAGAGTTCATACATTTTAAGATGAGTGCCAGTAATCTTAGGGCAGTAGCACTAGATGACATCTCTCTCTCTCCTGTTCTTACCATCTTATCCCAAAATCAGTAATAGTCTTTGACCAGTATTGCTATGATTAAGAAAAGAGACAGATTGCCTTGTTAAAGGTACTTCACAGAGTATGAAAAAAATAATTTGAGGACTGCTTAGGTTAATAATTCATGATGTAGCTGGACAAACAAAGTACACTCAAAGTTCCAGTTACCTGAAGATCATCAATGTCACTGCATCCTTAAGATAATGGACAACATGCTGCTTCAGGACTTTCAGGGACAATGTATTCATTCTTCTTCAGTTTGTCCAATGTAGCAATTAATGTGATTAAGCTAGTGCCAAATCTGTTTTAAATACTATTGCACTGGGTCGTTAACTTCAACACTGTCATCACGTTCTCCCTACTGCATTAACCTTATTTAGGGAAGATACTAATGCTTAGCATTCACTTGGATCAAGAATATATTAATGCTTCTCTGGTTCTCAAGATATTACTCAAACTGTTCGTGTATTAGGAATTATATTGGACCAATAGGAGAAAAAAATTCAGCCTTATATCCCTTAGCCTCTTGAAACTCCCACTGAAACAACAGCAAGTGTCTCTAGATCCATAATTTGCAAACCTATTGGTGTTTAGCCAGTTGTGTGTGTGGTTTTTATCTTGATGGATGCTCTGTTAGGTTACCTTCAAGGTTGCCTAGAATAAAAAAAAGATAGAGCTGTTCATAGGTCCTGTAAAGGATATGATGCAAAGTAGTTCAGAAGAAATCATCAGATAATTCTGAAGCAGTTCTTTTTATTCAAAAGATACGTCAAGGCATGCTGGATTTTCTAGTGAGAACTATTGGGACTGGATGGAGGCAGCTATAAGGGGTACCTGAAGGTGAGTCAGCAGTGTGTAGTAGGTCTAGACACAGGTGAAATGCTTTTTAGAAATAATTTAAATAGTGGCAAAAAGTGCAGAGAAAGGTGGTTTGCTTTGAAAAATTACTCTTGTTTAAAAGCATCCTGATGATCCATGTAACTGAAGTTTGTTCTACAGAGACTTGGGGAAAGGTTCTGATCTCAGTTATGCAGCCATGAACCTACAGAAACAGTTATTCAGGTAGAAGTTGATGCAGGTGGCTTCTAGTCTTTATCAAATATACCTCATATACTTGAAACAAGGAAGTGAATTAGTATCATGTATAAAAATATCTATGCTAGAAACTTACATGTAAGAAAATAAGAAAAAAGGATGTGTTGATTTTTGTTGTTACAGACGTCAATCTGGCACCGCTCTCATTTTTTGCATGTGGGAACAAGAGTAAGAAAAATGTCTAAAATAAATTAATAGTTTAGAATTTGCATATATTTGATCTTAGGGGAGCAAGTCCTTGGACTTGAACTTAAGATGAAGAGGAAATATACTCATGTGGCTCCATATCTGAAGAAATTCCTAGAAAAGCATTGAGTAAGCACATATATCTTCTAGTGGATTTCAGGCATGAGCTTCAAATGTTCATGTTAGTTTACTTCTAAAACTCTCCCAACTAAAGACAGGTACTAAAAGCTCAAGGATGTTTGGTCCACCCACCATGACAGGTGAAAAAGTCTGTTAGGAACTAGTGTGGAAACTAATCTGTGAACTCATTTCCACTAAGATTAGAATACATTCACAGCTCTGAGATGGGAGATGGGAGTTCTTGACCAAATGATGCAAGAGTGCAAGCTCAAAAAAAACCCCACGGTATCAGTCTCATCTGAAAGAAATAGAGAAATTAAGAATAGTGTCTGGTAGATAAGCAGAAGTTTATCATGCAGATTATAGGGTGCCCTTGCAATGTGAAGAGGAGAGGAAAAAAGAGTAGTAGAAGTCAACAGGAATATGGGAAAGGACACACAAAGCTTCTAGCATATGGGGGCACAGACCGTTTCCAGCCTAGGGAGATTGTGCGTAGGGACTTTGTGGGTGAAAAAGGACATATGTAAATATGCCACCATGTGTGCAATCTGCCGTGCCTATGGAACAACAAAATGTATAACCTGAGTAACTGGGGGATTGGTCAGATGTGCCTGGAATGATTTTCGGGGGGAGATAATAGAAAAGAATTTTGGTTGTGAAGTTACAGTCTGTTGACTTTCCATTAAATCCTTATAAATACTCTTACAGAAATCAGAGTAGGCTGTTTTGTGCATAGTGAATGGTAAAAGAGTGCCCAAAAAGGGAGTTAGGATGGACTGGTGAGTGCACTGTGAAGTCCTCCCTAGCTTTTAGTGTACTGTTCCATGTGTAGAAAAGCATGTAGATGTCTAAGGGCTTGTATACATAGGAACAGTCATCACAGTTAAAGTAGCTTTACTGAAGAAAGGTAAGACCTCAATAAGTGAGATTTGTACCATATTAAAGACAATGAGAGGGGCTTTCATCAAAATGTAAAGTGATTGTGAAAACATTTATTTTTACTTTTGATACTTTTTTAAAAAAATGTGTACCTTCTACGAAGCGCATAAAGCAATTGGATCTCTTTCTGGAACAGACAGTGTTGTATTTTTATGTACTAGTCTATATGAAAATCTACATGTCAATAATTATGCTTGCTTTCAACCTCTTCCTGCTCCCCCCATCCCCCAAAGTTCTCGTAGTTTTCAAAGAAATTCCCTATGTTTTGCAATTGGACCTGGAGGGTCGGAATGAAATGTATACAAAACTGTTCCTATAGAGCTGGTGAAGACTATAGTGGATTCTATCTTCCTGGTGTAGAGCAGGAGACATGTTGTGTTAATTAACTTTTTTCATAGCTGCATCATTCCTTAAAATACATTCTGGAGAAATGGTTGTAGTTCTGGATAGAGGTTAGCTTTTTCACTTTCAGCCTTGGTGCATACCATAAACTGAATTACTTCTAATAGCCCTTCTGTTCTAAAATTGTTGCATTTTTTGTCTAGGCAGCCTTTGAAAGCATATGTCTGCATTACTTTGTGTCTTGAAAAAAAGTGAGAGAACTTTCACATTTCTGTAGAATCATCTGACTTGATAAGTACCAAAGAAGATGGAGTTTTTCTTGTGCACTAGCCAGATGGATTCGAAAGATTCCATATTGCAGTCTGTTCTATAGTCTTGGCAATAGTTAGTTTCTAATGTACAGCTTAGCTTCAGTTTTTAATTTGTGATGACCTTCAGTTCATTAGTTAGTGATTTTAAAGTGTGCAATCCATCAGCTGTTTGTTTGATCCAGTAGCCCTGTAGTTCTAGAAATTGCTTCCCAATAGATTCTCTTAGCGTTTTATGTTTTTGGAGGGAGGGTGGGAAGGAGGAGAATTTCTTACTTCTTGGACATTTCCAACCTTTTACAAAATTGGGATCAAGAATATATAATGCTTAAGAAAATTTACTTTTAATGAGCTAGTCCACTTCCTTGTGAGAAAATTGGACCTCTTCTGGGCAAAATCCTCCACAAAATAAACTTGGCAGAGAAGGTATATCTTCTTTTCTATCCTTTGCATCTTCCTCAAATACTAACAAAATTTTCTATATTTAAAATGATGAAACATAGTGAATGTTCTTTGGAGATTCCCTTTTCCAGGTACTTGGGAAAATATGCACTTGTTTATCAGAAATTCTAAGTGTCTATCGCTCCTGCAAAACTTAATGAGAACTGCAGATGTTTGGCCCCTTTCACTGTAGTGTTCACTGTATAACGGGCTGGGGAATCAATACTGGTGACTGTCAAAATCACACCTTTGTTTTAAAACTGACTCAGGTGCATAGCAAACTGGTTGATTCAGACAATTAGTATTTTAATCTTTTTGAAACAGTATGATGCCTTTTAAGGAAACAAAGGCTTTCCCATGCAGCAGTCAACTGAAAGAAGTTAGAAATGCCTCACAGTTCCTCAGAGGACTCTCTTTTTCTGTGAACCTGAAATTTTCTTTATGGCGTGTGTCTGTCATGAGTAATGTAGAGGGCAGGTGGGAAGTGAGAAGATACTTGTCTAAATAAGGGACCCTATGAAATCCTCATCTGAGACAAGAAGAGAAAGAAAGACTTGTGTGAAGGTACCATGCACTTCATTTATGGATAAAAAGAGACAAATGATTTTATGATGTATCCCTCCAAGATAAAGTGGTAGCAGCCTGCTTTGATTTAATTCCAAAGGATCTGTGGCACATAAAACAAATTCAGGGAGGTAGGAAGCATTATGCAGTGATCCCAAGACCTTTAGATGTTCTTTTCTGTAGGTTCAGGAAAAAAGTATCCACATTTTGTGTATATATTTTTTTCATATATGATGAACTCACTAGTTCCTCAGAGAACACAGAGCTATCTGAGGATAAGAAACTTCAGGTCCCAGACTAGTGAGAAATTATCCCCAGGATCAATTTTGCAAATATTTCAGATGGAAATCATGCAAACTGAAAAAAAGGCACATTTCAGAGTTAAAAGAGATTATTGTAATGAGATAAATATACAAAAAATGCATAAATTATGTTTTACAGACGAAGCCTTTTAAACTATTATTCTTACTAGTGTTGCATTCCGTATTTATAATATAGAATCTAGGGAGTTCTGTCTGTTGTTAACCTAGACATTTGGAAGAACAGTTAACTCTATTTGCAGACAACCACTGTTATTTAATAATATTAAGGTCAGTGTGGCATAGCAAGGAGTTTGTGGGCATCTCTTGGCTGATATCCTGGTGCTAATTCATTACTGATGCACTAGTTTCACTCACTGCACCAACTTTAAGAACCTCTGTAATCAGCAGCATAGGTCAAAGAGACTGTTCTGCATTGACTGATGTATTCATCATTAATATGTAGCCACTTTATGATAGATTTTTCCTTGGGGTAAAAATAAATAAATTACAGATGTATCCAATTAAAAATATGACACTAAAGGAAAACCTAAGTTTTATAAATTAAGTGACAGTGCTTTGGTTCTTGTTTCTATAAATTGCTTTTATTGGCTCCTTAGAAAAAATGACTTGAAGCAGCTGTATTTAAATTAAGGTGGAGTAATTTATAAGCAGAATAAAATGGTCATAATGTTTCAAATTAACAACAAGTAAAATAAAATAACTGTACCATAAAAGTGAACAAAAGAGACATAAAATCTACATTGTGTGCATTGTCCCTTCATTGTGAAGACCATCTCTTCTTAGGGAATTTGCTTAGTTCACAAGTATTGCTAGCACTTCAAACTGCGTTTTGACTTTGGTTCTAAATATATTGGAATGTTTGGAGCTTAGTGGCCATGTCATGTAAAACCTACATTCAGTAAATGGCATGCAAGAACAGTATAAATATCAGTGCATATGTATAGATAATGAACAGATAATTACCAGTAGCTGTCATCATGCATGCAAAGTTATGGTGATTCTGGGTACAGAAAATAACTACCTTTGTGCCTCTCTTTTTAATGCTAGTACTTATTCTCATGTGAAAACCACAAGTTCTTTTCCAGGTCACTTCTGCATGTGCAGTTCCTTTCTGTGAAAAACTTGGGGAAAAAAAGTCTGAAAAATGGAGACTTTTCAGGCCCTCATAGACAATCCATATTTGACCTTTTCCAGCAAGTTAATCTCCTTTGCAAAGCAAGTTCATTATAGATCAGATAGTTTTAGGCATAAAAACCAATAAAGCCAGTGCAGTGTCTGCAATAGGTTTCTAGCAAATTAGCAAGAGTGGGGTAGCATGAAACAAATCAAGTATCACAAGTATACCTTGTGATAGTTTGTTGCTTTTCCAATTAAGAAATAGATCTTTTTCATGCAGTAATGGAAACTTCTCCCATGGCATGGCTTGCCCAGTATGTGTTTCCAGTGGGTGTCATTACAAATAATGGACTTCGGTTTGCATCTTGGGATTTCAGAATTTTGCAGAGCAACAAAATTTGATTGTCATGTTCTTGCTGCATCATTGCAAACTCAATGGCAGAAGCAATATGAAAACTGTCAAAAGACCCAAGCAAACAAAACCTGGCAACAACTGTTAAAAGGCAAAGCATATATTCATGTAAGTAATACTGAACTTCAAGAGTACATCTACGAAAGACCCTGCTATTTGTGGGCTCTATTGTAAAATAACAATTATGGAGAAAATTATAGAATGAATAGTCAATAAGGTAAGGTAAAAATGTTTAGCCCTTAGTGTTATTTGAAGAGGTCCATTGTAGCGATGCTCTTTCATGAAAGCATTTTAGATGTAGTGTGAGGCACTTATAAGATGTTAGATATACATTTCAAACATGAATATCCTCTTTCTTCACTGAAATGACCTTTCACACTATCCTCCTCTCATCAGTCTCTTTGCCAAAAAAAATTGCAGCTTGCACCTCTCTGTTCATTTCAGTCTGTGGTTAATGCATATGCATTCACTGATTTGGCAGGTGCAGATGCACTTCATTTCATAATCTCAAGGATAGTGATCCAGTTGTTCACTAAATGTGCAGAGTGTCTGTGGCATTTATCTAACTGTATCCTGGTGGATTCTGTACAACAGGTTTTCATTGCAGGGATCATCTCCAAATTACTGACTGATAATTTGTATGTAGTGCATGCTGTAATAGTACCATTAATAGTTCCATTACTGGAAGTAACTCCAGTCAGTTTCATCCACTTTGGCACAGAAGAGAGGCAAGTGGCAGGTTTACAAAAAACTGTGTGGTTCTCACCATACAATTAGGCTGTGGAACCCTTCTATCATGTTGTGGATTTTATGTGAATTCAAAAAGTGGCTATGCAAATTTGTGAAAGAAGAATTCTTGAAGGATGGGGAAGCACAAAGATATCACCTCTGGGTCAAGAAGTCTGATCTGCAAACTGGTGGAGGTTGCTTCCAACGAAAGTATACTTTGGAATTATCATTCCAAGTTATTTTTCAGTTTTTTTCCTTTACATCCACTCTTGGTATCTCTTGGAGGTGGGGTCCTGAGTTGGCTGGCTGGCTTAATGCAGAGATTCTTATGCTAAGTTCTTGCAATACTTTAAGGATTTTCACTAGAAAATTTAAAATTGTTCAGTATCGAATTCTTTTTCAAATGTTGTATGGGTGCTTCAGCACTTAGGACCAAGCCCGCCTTATCTGCTAGCCTCTGAACTGAGGGTAAATATGTTTGTATCTTCTTGAATCTAAGTATCTTTGTTGCTCTCTCCTTGATTGCTGGACCTACTGGAGTTCTACCAGCAAGCTTACTCTACCTGATTACAACTGACATTCCCCTCTTTTCAAGAAGGTCAGTGGTGGCTGAGTTGCTAACCTGGTGGGGAATGGGGAGTAATGTTAATAATTTAGTTTATGATGTGGAAAAGCCAAATAATTGTAGCACAGATGGAATTCAACTGTATCATTCCATCTCCTTCGCTATAGGTGCTTGGACTTGTCTCAGCATATTGCCTGGTTTCAACAGTGTAACAAATCCAAAAAACTGTCAGGTTTCCATTACCACCATCTCTTTGGCACATAAAGTAGGTTTTAAGTAGATGATTCATGAGAATGTGTTGTTGGAAAGGACTGCGCTGAAATGTGTGTGACAGATGTAAAAGAAATATTGCTGATATATTTTAAGTGCTGCTTCCAATCGGGGCATCCTTGGAAGTGTAAATATCCTATAGCAACAAGGAAAAAATTCCTTCTGTGCTCATCAAGAAATGTTTTGTATATAGTTTGGAGCTAGGCTGAACATTTATGAGACTGACAATAGACATTCTTCTGATAATAGACAGGTAGAATAACAATATTAATGTCATCCTTCTGGGTAGCATTCTGAAATACATTGCTGTGCTTCTATGCTACTTTGCAGCTTTTGTGTAAAGGTAATATCCTCTTCACTGCCTTTTGTCATTACTTAGCACTGTAAATGGGATGCTTATTTTTCAGCTTGCAAAAAGGTTTGTGTAAAATGCACAAAAATTCACAAGCGTCTTGTAAATGACAGTTATAATAGCAGATATGCAGGTGGAACTCCTGTTGTGTCAGCCAAATTTCCTTGTATATATGCGTGTGAGTGGGACCAGCTTGTAAAAGTTCATCAGATGGAAAAGTTGTCACAGATACAAGACTCAATTAAACCATACGTATCACTATGATGGAGGTTCTTCAAAAATATGGTAAAACAATAAACAAAGCCCAAACCCCAAAAATATTTTAGAAATTCCAGATGGAGTAGTAGGATAGCAAGGAGTAAAACCAGTTCACGTAGATGAGAGTAAAGGGATATGCATGCCAAGCCTAGGACGAGGACCCTTTTGCTCTTGTGGCTGTTCTGTAAGAACCATGAAAGGAAACAGGTGAAATGAATGAGTTTGACCAGAAAGAGAAACTTGTGAATGGCTGTGAGACCACTGTGTGTGGCAAGGATGTTGCCAGGAAATGGAACAGTACCTAAGGATAGTGGCAATAGAAGGGAGAGAGCTACTGAAACTCTGCCAAGACTGCATGATTTAGTAGGTGACTGAGTATGTTCAGTTTCTGTTTTTATTGAAGAAATTCTTGCAAGATAACAGATCTGAGATGTCTTTATACTTAACAATGTTTAACAATTAATATGGCTGTAAATGGCACTGAAATTAACTTTTTTGGTTTTCTGAGCCCAATAAATTTTTTTTTTTCCCTGCAAAATACTGAGGGAGTTTAGTGGACCAAAATAGAATACAGTATTTACAATTGCAGTGATACTGAAGAGCAAATATGAATAAAGATATGTGTTAAAGTGAAAATAAACAAAATATCCAGTTATTGAAAAAATGACTAAATATACAGTTAAAACACACTTTAAATTTTAAAAAGTATTTTTCCTGATCATAATTTCATGTTAACAGCTTGATAGCTTTAGTCCTTGCTACAGGATCAGATTTGTTTCAGGACAACAAGCAAAAGAAAAGTCTCTGTAGATCAGGTGTGTAAGTCCCCTTCCTAAGGTAACAAGCAAATCTTTGGGATTTTTCTCTTGTGGAGGCCAGAAGGATACTAGTGGTATTCTTCCAAACATTGGCATAAAGATTTTCTGCTAGTATAAAATTTGTCAGTATAAATATGACAGATGATTATTTGCATAAGCTGCTCAGCCTTTTTGTTTCAAGTGTCTCTTTGGATTCCAGTGGGGAAAAATCAGTTTGTATTATCAGTCCATAAAAATTAAAACTCCATTTACTACTCCAACTGGTATAGAGTGTGCTCATGAGCAGATCGTAAGTGGTAGAGTTGGAGATATGACTGCAGTCAAGGCTAGTTATAGCAGCAGCAGAGATAGAGTAGACCAAGTATCTATTTGCCTTGGGTCCAACCTACATCTGCTGAAGGCAGTGGCAAAGCTTCCAATCAAGTCTCTTACTTCTGGCTTTAACCAGAGAAATACACTTAAAAAAATGTTTAGAAAATGCAAGAAATTATCTGTAGCTGAGATGTACTAGTTGCCAGCTTTGGGCACATTTTGTAGTTAGGTTACATACATCGCTATAAAGGGTTTCAGTGGAAATGCTGACATCTGTAACTGTAGGAAAAAAACGCACTGCTTATTGTAGTTTAATTAAAGCAAAAGATTTTACTTACTGGTCTTTGGCATGGAACATACACTTGTGGCTGCAATAGCAGCAATTTTCTCCTTGCAATAAACCACACATACATTAAAAAGTGAAATATTTTTGTTTTTCTGTAATTAGGAATCAACTTTTGTAAGAAATCAGGTAAACACTGTTTCAGATTCCTCTCATTCATCAGAATGGTCCCAAATGCTGATCACAATAAAGCCTGATGCATTCAAATTTGGTGAAATATTCACTGGCAAGTTTACTGAGTCAAGGCATTCATTTTTAAATGTATGTTCCCTCTCAGAGTCTTGTCCTGGGAGTTGAAGAAATGTGTTCTCAATAGTATAACTCCAATGGTAATTTCTATATTATGTTTTCTTCAGGAACAGACTTTTTAAAATTATTTTTATTTACAGATAAGATTGTCTGGTCCATCTCTGTACATAAATAAGACAAGTATACCAGGTCCAAATGTGCATAGGGAATTCAGAAAGGTGGCTTTGTCATCTAAAGTTTCCACCTTACGAAGAAAATTATAAAAGATATAAAGAAATATATGCTAGGAACTTAAGCATATAATAAAGTCAGAATCAATTATTTCTGTCTAGAGAAGTGACCTTTTATGTAGCAGCCAGTGTTTTGTTTTGTAAATGTTTGATGAAACACGTAGACTGAGCTGTTTTTTAACAGACTGGATAAATGAGTATAAGTATACTGTGCTTGCCTGAGGCTTACTGAGCATTGTTGTCCATACCAGCTGCTGTGTCTTTTAGAAGGCTGTGTGGAGAGTTGCCATTGTGAATTTTGTTTAGGCACCTTCCTGTTTGCAGTGAAATGAAATTTTAGAGAAGTCAGGATCATGATTTATGATACCGTACATATATATGTATATATATGAGTGTGTGTGTGTGTTTTTTGTGTGTGTGTATGTATTTCTATTTAAAAGGCTTAATTTTTGCTTTGTGTCTGATTATATAATTATGGAGTTAAAAATCTGTTTCTGTGTTTTTATACTGTATAGGCCATGCTCCAAGCAATGGCCATATAAATAATCTTTCCTCTTGGTTTCTGTCTGCAAGTTAAAATGAATTCCATGATGTGACACTGTCAGCTACTTTGGCGCTTTCATGTATTTGCTCAAAAAGAAGCGCACTTTTGATGTTGTTCTACTTATGTCTCATCAAAGGTTTTGTAGCAGCTGCATTTCATGGTTCTCTGCAAAACCACCTGGAAAACATCCATCATCTGAAAGTGATATTCTTAAGAGTGCCTTGCAGACTCAGATTTGCAGGTTGCTGAATGCTGCTAAATTGAAAACGACCTTATTTGAAAGGAAATGGATGCCGTCAATCCTTTAAGAATATCAAAAGCTACAGTACAAACAGCTCACAAAATGTAATGGGTGTCTAGAGATCCAGCTGTAAAGCTGCAGTGCTAGTGTAATCTGTTGAATTTTAGTCATATAGAGTAAGTTTTTGCATATCTCTCTTAAAATGATTTTATATTGAATGGCTATTTTAAAAGTTTACTGAATATGTGATTACCTGTGCTAATTGAAAGAGACAAGACCTGTATTTAATGGAATTGTAGTTAAATACTCCTGTTACCTTTGTGTTTTCCCCTATCAAGTTGTCAAAGAGAAAACCATATGCATTAAGATTTAGATCTGCTTTTTCCAAATGTACATACATTTAAAGGATCATTGAAAAAGAGTCATTGCTGCTGTTCAACAATGGTTAGAAGAGTATTTGAAATAGTTTGTTTTTTTTTTTTAAGAGAGATAAGGAATAAATTATTCGTGTTCATGATGAAGTTACTCATGAAGTCTCACAAGGATCTGTTCATAGACCTGTGCTGTTCTATATAATTCTATACATTCATAAATTATTAACAAAAAGGGTAAATAATATGTATCAACAACAAATTTTGTTTCCTCAATTATTTTAAACAGCGAAAACTTAATTTGACTGCAGAGAGTTTGAGAAGGATCTTTTAGTACTGTATGATGCAGTAATATAATAAGAAATTTTTAAAAAGTGCCAGGTAATATGAAGAGGAAAACCAAATATAATTCTACGCAGTGATCTCTAAATTGGCTATTGTTATTCAGGAAAAAAAAAAAGATCTCTGAACTATCCTGGATGGTTGTCCAAAGATGTCAGCTGAAGGTTTACACTGGATTATTCCAAGTGGCTTTAGAAAATACTCATTTTGATGAAATGTGTATGCTTTTTTAACAAATATGTCCATCTTGTTCCTTTAAAGTAAGTCAAAGAAAGTTAAGATAGTTATATATCCAAAATTAACAGAAAATATCAAGTAAAATGAGAAGCTCTATTGTCTTTGTTTGTTTGTGTTGTTTTATATTAATCTGCTATTCCTTTCCATCAATCATTTCTAGTGGCACTTAATGCTGTGATTCATACCATTAATTTATTCAAAGAGTTACATAGATAGTATGTAATAATTAACTGCTACATCCTGTAGCATTGGTTTCACTAACTACTACATGAAAGGACAGATATCTCCACACTGATCTGACATCTTTTACTGTTCAGGTGATATAAAGGAGCCAGATGCTGTCTGTAATTAATCAGTAGAGAATTGTTCTGTTGATGGAAAGCTCTCAGCTGGAATAAAGTACACAGAACTGACTTCTGCTCCAAACACTTCTGCCTCTCTGACATCAGAAGAGGGACAAAATTTTGATCTGTTAATCCAGCTGATGTGTAATGTCTTACAAAAAACATGTGTTGCCAGGACATTAGGTTGGTGTTGGATTGCCCACGGAATTGTGGAGCTGTTCCTTGTTTTTCATCTGCTGCACTGATCAGATGAAGAATGCAGGGGATAACATAATGCACGAAGAATTTGGACTCTCCCATTTTTCTGAGTAATTGTTGTCCAATTAAAAAAAAATTCTAAAAAGTATTAGGGAGGTGTGAAACTAATTCTTTTAAACTACTTCTCCTGCTACATCTACAAAGATTTGTGAGGATCTCATTAGTCACAAGACGTACAATAAAGGAGTACTTACTTTAAGCAAAATTTTCTTTAAATAGGAAATTTGTTGTTTTGATTTCTACACAGAAGAGCAGCTAGTAAGTTGCCCTTCTCTCTGGGTCACCCAAGTAAGTAGCATGCATATGTTTTCTGTTAAACTATTTCCCCTGTTTCTGCATTATAGTACATTTTAAGGAGAGGAAGATAAAATCAGATCAGAAAATAGAATGAAAAATGAAATCTTTATTCAAAATATAAAACTAAAATATTTTGTGGGTATTTTTAAGATTGTTAAAAAAGGAAAAGTATGAGGTTTAATTCTTCTGTAGTTTTATATAATCTTCTATTCCTTCCAAGTCACCAAAAAAAAAAAAGAAATCTCAAAGCAGAAATTGCTGTTGGGAAGGTTAAAATGTATTGTTTATTTCAGGTATTCATTGTGGAGGTTTTTAAATGAGAACTTCTTAGTCTCACAATTGATAGCCAAGAAACGACACTCAAATTGTTGGAAATCGCAGCATAAGTAGGAGATACAGATGATTTTTCGTAGCAGCTTGAGTTACCAGTCATTTAATTCCTGTGCTGCTTTGTTTTTTCCACTGGGTGTCTCCACACTACATAGGAAGGACACGCAGTGTTTCTTTTCAAAGCAAATACACGAAAGCAGAGGGAAAGTGTGAATACTAAAAAGCATGTTTTGAAATACAGTTCAACAGTAGATTACAGAAAATGGGCGTGTCTAAACGAACCCTGTCTTCCAGATCTGAAGCCTTGAGTCGCAGCTGACTTTTCTTCCATTCAGCAAAGAATTTAGAAATGCATGCTGATAAAGTTATTCTTTCTATGTTTATCTAACTTTGAGGAATTCCTGTCCCAGTGTAGTATCAAAGTGGAAATGGGTGTCCAATGGAAAGAGAAATTCCCAAATCCTGCTATCTTCCTTTTTTTTTGTTCTCTGTACATTACTTACAGAACTCTGATCCAGACCTTTCTTTTGAGTTAGACATTTGCTAGGACTTTCTAAATTTGTTTCACCTTTGGCTGCAGACAGCCCTTCCTATTTCACACTGTAATGACAACGACTGATAGCTTTGAAATGAACTAACCACCACGTAAAACCTGGAGCCCATTTCTCCTAGGTGTGGGTTCTCAGCCACACTCTTAACTGCAGTCATAATGGCCATATCTGCATTGCTCTTTAGTGTGCTCCAGAGTGCCATGACAGAGACACTCTTCTGTGCTGATGTTTTTCTCTCAGCATCCGCACCGCCAGGCTTTACAGCATCCTTATGCTGGCTATAGAGATGTGCAAAAGCACCTACCAGGTTATCCATCCACTTTTGCTTTTGGTTTGGGATTACAAAAAGTTGGCATTGCTGCTTTCTGGAGATGTGATGAAACCAAAGTGCGTCTGCATGGTAGACAGGATACACGTTGCAATCCAGTTTCTGTCTGGGGTGATCAATAATTCTGATAGTCAGAAGAGGTATCATTTCATCATAGTAGCTAAACTTTGTGCAATTCTTACAGGCCTTTGAGGTAGGTTTGGGTCCAGCATCAGCCATACCATTTGGATTACTGTTGATATAATGCATTTCACAGTTAGTGAAATACTTCATACCTGGGAGTCCCTCCAGCCATGTGACTGAAGGGGGAAGCTGTACCCTGGAAGGCCTCTTAATGCAATGTCAATCCTAAGTGCACCTTGAGAACCTCACCTGTGTATGATTTCTGGGCAAAAGAACCCATGCAAGACACCAGTATGGCTAAGAAGCTTATGAAAAACATCTCCAAGGGAAGTAAAGCTTTCCATGTCTTGATGTCTTCATGTTAATACTGGATGCTTTTTTGGGATTTCTTTTTAGCCTGAGCTATACTTGACTTAGAGCTCATTAAAGAGCTAACTGGATGAAAATCTATGGCATATGATACAGTAAAAGACCATTTTTGTGGTAGCCTAAGAGTCCATATTCAGTCCTTGACAATGCAGATTCCTGGCAGTTTCTGTGCTTTCACTCCCACTTGCTATAAATATACAATGGAAAAATCTAGGTGTTAAAAATTTCAAAGTGTTTCCTAGGCCGCTGTTGTGATGAACTGAATGGGCCAAAGTGAGTCATAGGTGAGCGGGCAGAATGGGATCTGCTGTTCCATAATCTTATTACCTTGTAGTAATATTAATGGTAAATTGCTGTGATAGTGATATTGTACATCCTGACAGGTCAACTAAGTGAGACCAGTGTAAAGAAAAAAAATATGTAAAATAATTGAGATTAAAAAATTATTAAATCTAGGTTTTTTTTCTGAATGTAAAGTGAAACATTTTTGAACTGCCTCTGTAGATCTTTCAGTTTTGTTTTATACATTTAACTAGCTGTTAAGCAGCTCATAGATGTAGGGGCACAGCTGGGTAGCATGGTTAGTTTTACGTCTGAGGAAAGTCTGTCTTAGGGCTGGTAAACTAGTAAGTCCTTGAATGGATATTGAACATCTTGAACTTCTAATGCTGAGCAAAGGAATCTTTCAGTTCAGCAGGAACCATTAGCTTCTTCATTCATAGTTTTTCTCTGGATTTTCATGTTTAAAAAAAAAAAAAGTCTACAAGGAAGTGGATATTATTTCTAAATTCTAACATGAACCCATGTAGGAAGAACACCAGATTGCTGATGTAGGCATTTTCCTCATCCCTCATAGACCGGTTTTCATCAGTTTCTTTTCTAATAAAAATACAATCTACTGCCTGTTTACTTCCCTTCAGGGTCTGCCATCTTTTTCCCTCTCTATTGCAAGTACAAACCTAATGTATAGAGGTATTGCTGCAGTTCAATGGAAGTTGCAACAGAGTTAGTATTAAGAAATGTGGAACTCTCTCTTTTACAAGTGTACATCATGTGTTTTTAATTATATATTTTTGCAAGGATAGTAAAATACAGCTTATAAATCACTTGCTCAGTTCAAAGTCACATCCCTATTGATTTGGTTACCTTCTTGCTGCTTTTGCCATGCAGGCCAGCAAGCAGTGTTGTTTCCTTTTGTAAACTTTATCAATTAGGAGAGAGAGAACATGGAAGAAAATATGGTTGTTTATATCAAAACATTTCTCCATGTGTTTCAGCAACGTTCATACCAAAACAATTACTCTTGTGTTTCATTAATATTCCTGTAAGAAAAAACAGTTTTCAACTAAGCATCGTTATTCATTTTCCCCAGGAGAGCATGGAATGCACTCATTAAAAATATACAGACAGATGCAACTGGTGGTACTTTTGTGTACCATTGGGAAGCCTTTAATGATGGGTTCCTGAGACATTCTTCTCTCTATGTGCTATGAATTGGCATGTGTGAGAATAATTATTAGTTTCAGTACAATCTGTACCAGTGCCCTTTTTAACAGAAAGTTCAGGCTGCAGTGTCTAATTGCTAGATAGATGGATTTATAGTAAGTTGTGGTCTACAGGGCATAACCTTCAGTGGATACACCATGCCTGCTTCTGCACAGTTCTGCAGCTGCGTGCTTCCAACTTTATTTTTACAGATGGACACTGTCATTTGTGGTCTCCCCGAATGAATCAATAAGGAAACAAAATCTTGCCATTAGTACCATCATTCGCTTATAGTTTCTGGCCCTTGTATTCAACTACACTGGAATTAATTGAAGCATATTTTTTTGCAAATGCTTTTGTGCCCGTATTCCATTGGGTATCCCACGAGACACATTGAATGCAAAAACTCAGTTGTAACCTACCTTCTTGTATTAGTTATACTAAATATGGCTGTATTTATTAAACTTAGTGTATAATTTTGTTATCTCACCAACAGTGTGTTATGGCATTTCATATGTCCGGTATTTTCTAAAAATGTGGAAATATATCTGAAGAACATTTTTTATTCCCATTTTATAGATAGGAAAGCTGAAGCATAAAAACTGAAAGGTTCACTCAGAGTCCACAAAAAGTCTGTCATATAGCTAGAAATAACCTGAAGTCTGGACTCTTATGCTCCTACTTTAGTATTCATAACTGTATTCATATCATCTCCTCTTTGAAATATAAGGGAATCGAGATTTTATTTTCCCCTACATTTGTTTAAATAGAAAATGTTCCTGCTAATAGAGGACCCTGTGCTAAATACAAATGAGTGTAAGTTACTGAATCCACAATATGAAGATTGAGTTCTCTCCTTGTTTGGAAGAAATTGCTCATTTTTTTGTGCCTTGAAGTTACAACGAGAAAGATGTATTATTTTTACTCAGTGCTGATTTTGCTCTTGTGCAAAATCTCCAATTCCCATTCCCTCTGCTGAGAAGCTTAGAGCACAGAGGAGAGAGAGACTGTACATAAGAAACTTTTTGATTGGATGATGATTTCATCATAGCAGGACTACAAGTGTTTTTCCTCTGTTTCCCATGTATTATTAAATGGTAAATACAAATAATTGTCTTTTTTTTTAATTGGATGGAATGTATTTTCCTGATACTCAGCAAACGACACTGTATCAATGAAACTAATTCAGCCACAGAAAATAATACCTGGATTCAGACAAAGAAATGCTCTTTTTTCTTTATTTTCTTTATGTCCCTGTTACTTTATTCTGAGTACTATTTGTAGTACTAGAAAGGATGAAGAAAAATTTTGTTTTAGTGTGTCCATGTCTAAGTGATATATTTTGGGAAATGATCAAAAGAATGAAATGAATATGCTGTAAGAATCCATGATATTTGCATCAGAAGGCAACCTCCTGGGAGCTGCTATCTGTTACAGAAGCACATTGTTTTTAAAGGAATACATACTGCTTTACTCTACAAGGTATCTTAGCTCATTAACATTTATTTCTATGAGCAATCATAGAAATAAATCATGGCAATCATAAATCATTCTTTCAATATACCCCTTGCCTGGGTTATTAAGATATGAGACATTTATGCCTAGGAGTCCGCTTGTATAGAGGAATACTGTCCATTTCCATTCAAGAAAGGACACTATCAAAAGTAAATGTGGACGCATGCAGACTTGTCTGCCTTTCAGTGTTTGCTCTCTTCTCAAGGCAAATAGATGATCTGGGTTGGAATTCCACAGTCCTGGTGCTATTAAGCTTCTTGAATTAGTCCGCTTCTGATATTCTCTCCTTTTGACTTTGCCTCTTCTTACCATAAGGATATGACCAAAAATGAATGTATATTAGGCATACAAAAACGTCACCAACATGTAGTGTGTTAAAGAAATTAATTTTAGTTTTAATAAATACACCCAATCATTTTTAATAAAAGCCAGGCCATGATTTGAGGCAAAGAAAGTATAAAATAAGAGTCAAGGAAAGATCCTTCAGTTGTGAAATTGGTACAGGACTAATAAGTATGTCTGGTAAAGTATAGTTCTAACATTTCAAAGGACTGGTGGTCCACAGGAATGTGTTGGTATTAAGATGTGTACCACAACATGAAACATTGTTGTGCAACGTGTGTTAAAAATATGCTTCAAAGAAAATCTCTGCAATTTGATTTAATTAAATTCATTAATAGACATTCACACAGCTTCCTGATTGTAACTGGTTAGCCAACACAGAGCCTGAGCACATTCTTACTAAAGCCATGGAAAGCTGTGCCTTATATATGCACGTGCATAGGAAATATGCAATTATACTCTGTGGTGCAAATAGCTTTGCTTCAGCTCAAAAAATGACCTTACCAAAAAGGCTTTGCATTTAAATATGTATATACACACATGCATACACATAGATGGATATATACATATATATTCATAAAAAAGAATTCTGCATAAAATAATTCTTGCTTGTATTTCACTATTAATTAATGTGAAATGCTTGTGTTACTATTTAAACAGCTGCTTCCTCCAGTCTTTTTAGTGTATTTCCAAATTTTCATAATGTTCTTAAAAGGTTCTTGAGGTTACAGGTGACTATGGTATTAGGTTTTGAATCTTCAATTTCTGAAAGCACTGTGAAGTCAGCTGCCAGTTTTTATTCATTGTTTCCATTTACTCTTCCCTTAATATTTCAGCTTTCTCAGTTTGCAGTTCAAACTTCTGAAAAAGGTTGGTTTGCAACTCCAGCAAGTTCTTCAACAGCTGCTGCTGGTTAGTCAGCATTTTATAGATGATTGTCATTGTATAGTATGGCAGTAAAAACACTGTACTGAATAATGTCATATATATTTAATAAACGTAGAACTTTTGCAAGCAACATAAACCTTAAAATGCTTCCTAAAATAAAGAGCTTTCTAAATATCTTTTCATCTGTTATACCTACAAAAGATAGACATGATATTTTCTGAGGCTTCTTTCAGAAATTTCTGTAGTCAACAGCCATAACCTTGATGTTTTCCAGTCCTGCTTTGCTTTGCTGAGGTGAGAATGCTTTCATTTGCAGCTTTTATCATGGGGAAGGGTTTTATTTTATGAGAAGGTTATGTACGTGGTGCTTTTGCAATGAGCTGTGAAAGTAACTCTAAAATTTATCTAATAGAGCATTCCCCAACCTTAGGATCAGAACTGACAACACCTTGGCCCTAGTCCTCAGCTGCACTGCAGGCTCTTTGCACCATGCCAAAAGTGCAAGGTGACTCTAAAGCCAGTTTAATTGGCCATGGAGGGATGTGCTCAACATAAGGATTCTCCCTGGAGGCTGTACAGTGTGTGGTTGGGCCTTCCTTATAGAACTGCCAAGCTGGCTAGTGCAGAAGCCTTTGGGAACATTGGCAGCCAGTGTAAATCCGATTAGACTTTGGACAGCTATGATTTATGTGAAAAGACTAGACCAATGAATGTGCAGCCAGCCCACTCCTCAGCCAGTGTTTGTGGAGAAGTATTTACAGTCTACTCATGGTACATAGATTGGTTTGCATTTTTATTGTATATGCAATCTGTACGATATTAAATGCATGATAGTTTCAGCTAAAATTCTAGGAAAAATAATTTACTCAATGTATTTCTGGTTTTTTGCTGCATAATTATAATTGTGATAGAAATATCCCAGTCTGTGAATTTAACTTCAAGGCTATTCATGCCTAGGGTTATATACAACCCAGTGTAGAGAGCTCCTCATTCCACTGGAAAGGGTTAACAGGAGATGAAGAACAAGGGATGTGCAGTTAAGATATTTGCATGAAATTGTTAGGGGAGTTGTGGGAAGCATTTTAATTTTATAATTTTTCATAAATTATTCATTCTTTAAACAACGTCACAAATTTGAACACAGCTAAAAGATACCAGGCTTTACAGTATATCACAGCTTTTGCAATCACAATGGAAAATGTGCCCTTTCAGATTCTTATGTTTTCTTCAGCCATTTCTTCACTGAGAAAGAGACTAAAGGGAAAAAATATTCAAGCTTTTCTCTTTTCTTTCTCCTCCTCCTACCTAGAAAATTATGGCACTGAGTCAGGTGGCTAACTCAGAATAAAAAGAATAGCTTTTGTTTACATTCTTTTATCTAGTTTTCGGAGCTCTTTTTATATTTCAAAATTATTTTCTCTGGTGGTTCTGAGTGTATATTTTACAGACTGCTCACACTGCATTTATTGATGATTCAATACCATTTGTTCTTCTCTGAGAAGGTAGTAATGATTTTTTTCCTGTTTTTCTTTCTTTCCTTCTTTCTTTCGTGGTGTTTTGTTTTTGTTTTTTTTTTTAAGGCTCAGATCCTGGCAATAATTGACTCATTCCTCCACTAAATTTTGAAAAATACTCATTAACATAAGGGTACTATAGTTTAGAATCCCTTTGTGAGTCTTTATATTAGAAGTGTACAAAAACAATAGGGCTACACACACATGGGAAAGACTATGTACATGCTTTTTATGTGTCCTAGAGTTTGAACAGATGGAGTATCAGAACTGAATGGATTGTTAGCTTCCCCACTACTGTGTCAAAATGGTGACAATGGAATTGTTGGAGTGGCAATAGGATAAAGAGCTTGCCACTAATTCAACTGCTTTTACTTCGGCCTGAGTTGGACACTGGTTCACCGGACTGTCACATAATAACTGAGTTGGTGGTATTGATCCACACTGTGGCAAACAGATCAAATCCTTGGGATTACCAAACCCTCTTCAGAATAGGCAAATTACATGTTTGTTTCAGCAGAAAGACCAAGGGCTAAATAGGCACAGAGGGAGAGTTACCCTAGGATAGGTACATCCAGACAATGACTGAGGTATATTGGCAGGTCAGTGTTAAAGCCTCTAGGGCTATTTACTTATGTTGGACCTGTCCTCTCAAACGTAACTTTAAATTTCCAATGGTACCCAAAAAGTACTTCTAGTAGCATTTAAATTATGTTTATATTTTAAAAAACATATTTTTAATTGAGAAAAAGAAAATTGTTATACATAGCATATTTATAAAAATAAAGCCATAACCTAGCTGGAATATTTGCTAATCATCAAGTGGTCAGCATTTTACATTCCTTCTCAAATAAAGACGTGAAATACTCTTCCAACAAGAGGTGCAAAGGCAGACATGAGGTGGAGATGCAGGTCATATTTAAAAAAGCAAGTTCTTAAAGAGGGGACTGAGAATAGCCTATTTGCATAATAAGATATCTAAAATTTCAGAGCAAAGTGATATAGGTCTTTGCTTTGTAATTTTATGAAGAGCCCTGTCAAAAACTTTGTTTCAGAACTCTGTGTTTCAGCTATGTGTTTGTGTTTGTATTTTGCAATTTTACAATTTGAATGACACAACATGAAAGATTATTTCTGTAATTGCATTCATGGCACTACATCCCTTTGGTATTTCTGCTGTCGCTGTAACTTTTTAAAGCAGTCTTTTCTGTATGTTTTGTCATTTGTATATGAAAACATAACATATTACTGGAAATTTTGATAATATGTGTTAAACCACATATTTTGTTGATTTCTGTGTATTGAATATATAGCATATTTTACCATTTTATTTTGTTTTCGACTTCTGCCAAAAATAGTTTTGTAGAGGTTTCTATCATGCATCTACCATGTGCCTTCTTTTATAGTCCAGTTCAGAAAAAACATTTATCTCCTGGACATAAAATGAACCATGGTAGCAATGGTGCTTAGCATTATGAGAGGATAAAAAACAATCTCCAGTTAAAGTTTACCATTCAAACAGCTTGGCTAACATTTTCCCTCTAATCTCAAATGCTAATTGTGACTTTAAATTGGAGCAAATAGTCCAGCAAAACAATGTAACGTCACCTGAAAAATATGCCCCTGCAACATCTCACAGTGGGGGATGCAGCTATGTATGGCATGTGAAATTAAAGGTATGTCACACACTGGCATATCAGTTGTGTCATTTTACCCACGCTGTAGCATTGCAGACTTTAGGTGACATGCCACAGTTGAAAAGCCAGCATATGACAAGCTCTTAATTTAACTGAGTATGCCAGATGCTAGGAAATTCTGCAGTCTCCACTCATGTTTTGTATAATCAGTTTCCATGCTGTTGTGCTCTCTCAAATGTGGTGTTTTGAAACACCAGTTAGGCAGAACAATGATTATCTATACTTAAGGTATGCATCTGGAATAAAAAATGAAACTAACCCTCTCCCCCACTATCCTACCCCTACATCTGTAAATCGTTTAAATCTAGCCATTTATTTCAGGACCCTACATTTGCCAAGGAATATCAGAAATCCACATGATGTCCCAAGTGCTAGATTTTGTATTTGGATCTCTGATTTAGATGAATAATGTGTAAAAGTTCATGAGGTGTGAAACTGCATATAGATAGCTCCTCACTGGTTTATGCACATGAGGACATGAAAGTTTCTTCCAAGGTCAGTTCAATTTATGCTCACCAAATACTATTAGAAATGTCACTTGCCTTCAGAGATAGCAAATGACGAAGCATTTTGTTAATATTAATTTACTATCCCACTATGCTCATTTTTTAAACCCCCATATTAAAATACAAAGGATGTGAAGGCTCATACTTTCTTGAAGATGTCATGATATATTGTTATTGTAATTTAAAAATAAGGACTGCTAGCTACTGTGGCAGTCTTGATCTTCCATATGCTTAAGAGTTATTAACTAGATTTAATATTAAGTTTGGTTCTAAGATTGGTTTAAAAAATAATCACAATGGCTGAAGATATACCTCTGCAGTTTTTTTATGGTTGTTTCAAATGTACTCATCCATTCTTTATTTGGACTCACCCATCCCATTACTGTAAATCATGTTTATAACAAAAATGTATTTTATTTTCCTGTTCAAAACAATGAGTTGACCACGTAAATTGGCAAGTGACATTTTTCACGAAAAAACTATATCGCAATTAATAGTACTGTCAGTCTTTGTAACTGTGAATAGTTGATAACTGCAGGCTATTGCAAATGCTGCAACCAAGAGTTGTTTTTAAAGCATGCAACTATATAATAAAGAACTTACTGAATGGATTTGATTAAATTGGTTTGGATAAAAGTGTTGGCTCACACAAAGTGAAAGTTGACCAAAGGATGCAAAGAAAATGAAGTGGTTGTGAATAACACAAGATAAAGGAAACTATCTCTTGGAGGAGTCCAAGGAGAGTCTCATACCCTTTATTTAATTTTAGTTTATTATTTATTATACTTAATTTTATACTTCACTGGTTTGAATATGTTCCAGAAACAGAAGCTTATTGACATTTGAAAAATTTTGAGCTATTCAATGCAAAATTATGCCTATGTTCAGTGCTTTGTGTCATAATAGCTTGCACATTTAAGTTTTAGATCCCTCACTGATGACTCATCAAAAAGTGTAAGGATTAGCATGAATAATAAAGATTTATGTCTACCTTGATCCAGGAGTGTTCTTTTGTGGAAGAGGATAAGACGCGTTATGTCCTGCCTTCCAGCAAAGCTGTGTAGGGAAGCTTTTCTCTGTAACCAATCAGGTGTGTGTGTCACTGAGTCTGAATACTACCAAGGATTCTGCAATGATACTCTTAACATTTAGTCGGCGTTCTTCTTTGTGACTGCTAGTAAGTTGCAAAAGTAAATGTTGGTCTTCACTGGTTTTCCATATTTTTTTTTTCATAATCTCTGGGAAGCTGTTGATGAGAACAAATGCTTCTGAAATTGTGTTTATGAATTTTTTACTATATCGTATTTTGGAGACTAGGACTTGAGGATTAAATCAGTAGCTAGTATAACATAAAGAATGACTAAATGTGGCATTCTTTCTGTCTCATGTTGTCTAGAAGATAAGCTGCTGCATACTGTACTAATTCTGCACTGGAGTTTCTGCAGGCATTTACTTTCAAACCTACACTAAAATGAGTAGCCATAGTTAGATACAATTCTGCAAGAATGTTTTCTTTTAAGTCCAAACTCTATCCATGATGTGATAATGAGTACTGCTGCAGTGTTTCAACTTTAGAGTAAGACAAAAAATAATCATCAGGGTGGAGAGACAAATATTCTTCAGTTCTAGTGCTATTTGGATAGCCAAGGAATACTAAGTTGCATAAATTCCTAATAGTCAGAAGGCAAAATTGGTTTGAGAGAACTTTCCTCCAGATTTGGCATTTTGACATGATATTCATTGTCATGGCCCATCACTTATATGCAATAGTTTTGAGCGAGGTACGTATGTCAGGCACACTTAAAGAAAAACAGGAACTTCTTCACATATCAATGATCCTGATTTTTCAGATTTACCTATATATTTGTATAGATATAGTATCTCCTTTCACTTCCATTATTTGCTTTAGAACATTTGATCTTCAATCACTCTGTCTTCAGGTATGCTCCTACCGATGGGGATATTGATACTTAGCTTTCCTTAGGCACTGTGAGGCTAAATTTATAAATGCCTGGGGCTCTGTTAAGCTCTTCATATTGTAGCTGATATATTACTGTGGTAGCTAAACCCAAAGGAAACACAGAGGTAGTGAGGCACAGCAAAATAGATACAGGTTTGCAGAACTGTGTGCAGCAAGAGCAAAAACCCCTCCAGATATGTAGAGCCTGAGCCAGATGATGATAGAAGATCACATCACTAAGCTACATAGTACATATTCTTAAAATAATTTTCTGGTCAGGCATTGATCCTACCTCATACTATCCCTGTTTTGTTTACTGAATAGTAAAAGATGTATTATGAGAATTGCATAATTTCTGAACTGTTAGTGCTTGAAAATGTATGTAAGAAAATTAGGGATAGTTACATGGCCGTTATTTATAACAAAGTTGAACAGCTTTATATTCACTTCAGTGCTTGCAACTGTTCCACGCTTGTTTGCTTTCTCCTTACTCTCTCTATGGTATGGATGGTTTAAGTGGAAGTACTGAAGAACTTTGTTTTTCACTGGAGCAACAGAAGGTCCAGCATTTTTGCCCAACTGCATTCTTTAGTCCAGCCTTAGTAAAGGATCAGATCTTGAAAAATGCTTTACATTCATGATTGCACTGCCTTCAGCACTTTCTCAGGTAAAAAGCTACCTTCATTACCTGCAGCCATTCTTTGGCATCTTCTCCTAGCATCTTTTAGAATAAGATCCTAATCTATTGATGATTCTTGAGAAAGGTACCTACATCATTATCCTGAAATAGAATGTTTATTGAATTTAAAGTCACAGCCTATTAAAAATTTGGTCTAGATTATTTTGGTCATGAAGCTGCGATATATTTTGCATAATTTTAATACCTAGACATACAGAACTCACCTCTGTCACTTAGTTTTACTAGTTATTCAATCTGATGTTAATGCCTTTTTTAATAGATGATGCTGATGACATATAACACACATATACATGTATTTCTCAATTTTTGAAAAAGTGAAGTACTGGATTATATCTTATAATTATACTCCCAAGACACTGATTAATTTAAAATAAATTATAATAAACACTTTGAAATGCTTTCATGCATGGAGAATTCCATAGAAATTTCAAATAGTAAGCAATCAAGATAGCCGATTCCTTCCATGTAAACAAAGTAATTGGAAAACATTTGTAGTCTTGTAACTATTTACACATTTACAATTATTTTAATATAAACTACTGTAGTTAAATTAAAAATAGTGGGGGGGGTCAGCATTGGTTTGCACACCATTACTATTTTTCCAACTGCTTTTTTCCTAAAAACTCTTCACTACTATATTGGTCAGAGGTCAGGTTAAAGTATGACCCATGTTCAGCTTTTGATGGTCTTGGCGATTTTAGTGAGGGTGCCATACCACTGACTATGAGCAGAAGAGGGATTCTTTCTTGGACTTTTTTTTTTTTCATGAAAGTGTGTTTGTATTTGCTAAGCACAAAGATACTATATTTCTAGTGAGGAGATTAAAAATGTAAATATGTTGTTCCCTGAAATTTTCACATCCTTTTGTGGGTTTACTGGAGGGGAGAAAAGTTGGCTAGAGTTTTAAGAAATATTTATGTATGTAGGTTGGAATGTTGTGAACTGCACAAGGAAAGACTCTGTGTCCAGCTTACAAGAGGCATTTTCAATGCCAGCTTTAATTAAGGTTTGCAAATCATGCTACAAGACTAAGGACCATGAGGTTCCAATAAGAAGAAAAATTTTTGTAATACTAGAATTATTCCTTAAACTCTTTGTTCAGTATTCAAATAATTAGTGAAACATATTACAAAACAAGTATCAGTGTTGTCCCTTTGAAAATCGCAAAAAGAAATGTCTTCAAATTCCTGCAGAAGTAAAACACATTTTTTTTTGCATGACAGAAAACACGTATGTTGACTTTGTTTAAGAAATAATACCTGAAGTCATGTATAAAGTTGCTGTTGCTGATGGTTTAATCCTTATGTGCTAACTACAGTGCATTTAAAACTGTATCAGAATTTTTGCAAAAAAGAATAAATGATTGCTTCACTTGCTTGGCCATCTGAATAGAATTTCAGTTACATATTTCCTGTTATAGTTGTATAGGATGTAAACTTTTTCTGGTTTGCCTTTTTAACTCAGTCAAATTATACAAGAGTGAGCTTTGCATGTCTAATGAAGAACAGCTCAAAAGATTAGGAACAAAGCATTTTTGTAGAACTAACATGCACTTCAGATATGTGAGTGCAGAAACTGTTGCTTAGCCACAAATGGTTTCTGTCAGATTCAGCTTTTATCTTGGATGTTCCTGATGGAATCTGGATTAACATAATGAGAATGTTCCTGAACCATCTCATTATAATTTTAGAAATTTCAGTGCTGAATAATACACTAGGCTTTATTATCAAGCTTCATGACTGAGCCTTTTTATTTAGTAAAATATATTTGCCATATATAGTTTTGTTTGCATGCACTTTTTTAGTCTGAAATTTGAAAAAAAGGAGATAAAATATCAGTAAAATTCTGAGCATCATCATATCATCCAAAATATCAGGCAACTACAGGTTCCCTATATTTTCTAGTGCCCTTTGTACTGGCCATGGCTAAGGGGATGTTCATTATATATTGCTGTGAATTCCAAGTAATTACAATTAATTCCAAATTAACCCAGACTTGAAAATATATAATCCTTCATCTGGATTTTATGGTAGGATGAGGCATTGCATGTCACTTCTAAAACAAATTTGACATTCAAGAGAGATGAATCATAAAGGAGTAAGTATGTATAATATGGTTGTTATGCTGCATTAGTCTTGCATGAAACTATCTGGATGGAAAATTTTTTGAAATATAAAATATTTGCAGTAATACCAAAGAATTTGCAAAGATTTTTCTTAAACAGGGTTTTCTTCTTTCCCACATCACAAACATAGAGCAAATGTGATATAGTGGAAGAACTGATGATGAAGGGGGTTTTCTGTTTCACTCAAGTTATTGACAGCTTTTATTACAGCTTTATATCACTACATGAGTGTGTAGCATTTTTTTTCTTTCTTCTTGCTACTGTTCCAGCTTTTAAGCTATTTTCCTTCATGAAGTGGATGATTCCACTACTCTTTTATTAAAGATGGAGAGTTCTTTACAAGGGAAGCAGGGTTGCCATCAGGGATGACACCACAATTTCTTTAAATGCTTCTGCCCATAATATGAAAAATATTTGGTATAAAAAAGTTTATTTTGGAAAAGAGCTATCTTGGAAGTTCAGCTGCTCTCCAGTCCAAATATATTCTTACCTCCTTTTCTTATTTATAGATGAAGCATAATCAACCTTTCTCTAGACCTAACATGAAGTGGACAAAAGTAGCATTACTTGTTGTGGATGGTGTAGATTTAAAAAAAAGTCTGCCTGAAATCTTTAAGAGTCTATAGAGCATGGAGAATTTTTAACTCTTACCTTGATTTGTATATCTCAGACCCAATAATATATTTAATGAAGTCTTGCACCTGCTTTGCACAGGTGACTGTGAAGTGAACAGAGATTCTTCCCATTGTGAAATTGATAGCAAGTATGTCCTCCTTCCTGTCCCCTGCAAATTACTCCCCATGCCTAAACCCTTGCTTCAGGAAGTCCTCCCTGCTGTAAGAAATTTATCAGGTTAGTTACCTGATACTTCTTATTTAGTGAAATGGATAAAAGCTGCATGGAAGTCAGGAGGAGGTGTAGGTGAGTTCACCTATCACAGACATGGCAGGAAGAGACAGGGAGCCTCTGGGAAAGTAGAGTATGCTGTAAGGCAGACATCTTTTAGTGTTCACTGCTTAGAAGCATCTCAGGACAATCCAGAGTGCTGTAAGCTTTTTTTTAATTTTTTTTGACCTGTGCTCTCATTTGGGTTTGCCAAAGCTTTCTGACAGCAAAAAACATGAGCCATGACTAGACCTATGGGAAGTTAATTTGGGGCCATTCTCAGCAATTGTACATTCAATGACATTCTCAGTCTCTGCCAGGGAGTTATGACTGCCTGTTGCGTTAAAAGTTACTGTTGCGTAGGAGTCTGAGGAGTGGCGGGGGCGGGGGGGAATCCTCTCCTTGAGTCACGAGGTTCAGACAGGACCCCCTTGCTTTCTAAACTTCTCAGACAGGAGTCTAGGTGCTGCTAAGTCCAGTCTTAGTCTCAGACTTGGTCAATGGTTTATTTTCTAAGGACTGTATATGTAGCCACTCATTAGAGTCAATGTTTGCCTGTCAGAGCCCTCTCAGGGCTTTCAGTGAAACAGCTTTGCAAAGTTGATTAACGCGACAGCATTAATTTACAATGTTGTAAGTCTGGTCGTGTTCAGCCTACTGAACTTCACGATTACGGATTCACAAGTAACGCGATGCACCCCTAGTCTAATCGTGTTGCATGAGCTATCACAGCCACACTTAAAGAGTCTGGTCGTGTTCAATGAGAACTACCACGGCTAGATTAATGAAGAGTGCGGTTTATTTGAGCAAGAGACACACAGATTCTTTGGATTACCGATGATAAATTTACTGTCTGCAAAGCACGTGCAAATACCAAGAGTATGAGTGACACTGCCAGCTACAAACGCGTTAAAAGATAATAAAGCAACTCGAGAGAGATTTCTAAGTTTCCCGGGGAGGCACTTGGAATAACCAAGTGTTCAAATCTTACCCAAAGGCGTCCCGATGGGGAGGAAGAGAGGCTCAGCCCATCAACTGATCCCAGAGGTCAGAGTGGTACGCGATGGTGTCTTCCCTAACATTCTCTTTCTCTTAAGCCATTTTATACTATCTTTCAACTTTTGGGTGGAGCTTGAGTGACTCTAGTCATACATACCTTTGTTTAGGATTGGTGTAAAGTTTTCTCGCTTCGTTTTTAAAGGTATAGGCTAGGAAAAATTCAAAGCGCAGGCTCAGTGAGGGGTGGTCGCACCTTGGAGGCGGGTAGCTTTTGGGATGGAGGTGTGTTTTGGTATAATAATGATGTTATAATGAGCAAAGTTCACCAAAAGGACAGCATTTTGTCAAAAACATGACAGACTGTTGGCCCAGGGTAGCAAATATGCAGCTTATCAGTTCTACAATACCTTTAAGTTCCCATTTAATCGCAGAGCATGGCCGCGGTATCTCCACACTGCTTCACCCTCCGAGCAGTACCTCTTAGAGTCAGTACACCAAGCTCCCCTGGCGTTACCGACATCTAAGGTTACAGGCCTGGGGAACTTCCATGGAATGGCCTTGCATGTCAGCTGCATTCCACCTGGGAAGCTTCTTCAATGCTGTACCTTACCTAAAAGTGTGAATATAAGTTTAATTTCTAAGTCACCTCCAGCAATTATCCCACACTGCCTTCTCTGCAAATACTCATAGACTGTGGTACTTAAATTTTGGAGGGCGGGTTAGTACAGAGAATGATACTTATATTAACTCCTCATATATAGTTTTTGCATGCTGTCAACAATATGCCATATATATATTGCCAGACACATAGCATTACTAGCAGGGCTAGCTTTTAATTTGATTGGTCCTAACTGTAGTAAAATCATATATTTAAACATATTAGTATATAAGCATATGGTCCATCTTATACTAAGCCTACTGTGTTCATAATAGTGTACTTGTGGAAAACAGAACTGTTGGCTTTCTGTGCAATTTCATTTTTGGATTTATTAAGTTAATAGCATCTGCTGAGGAAGCTGTGCCATGTTAATATTCTTATCATTCTGTATTCTGAAAGACTTATATTTGAGCTACGGTGACGTGAGCATGATTTGATGATTCAGTGAAGCATTCAGATGCATGTTTCTGTAAAGACAGAGCACATTCTTTATTGCTTGGTTTTCTTTTGGTTTTCTTGTGCATGTTTTTTATCTCTTACCATAATCTTTATTGTCAAAATGACTAAACCTGTATATTTCAAAGCATACGGTAAAATGAATAAAATATCCATATGGTCAATGCTAGAAGGGAAGCCAAAGTCCTATTATGTGCATTACATATTTGTTATACCTCTGGTTGAAAATATGTCCTTAGGATATTGAAAGTATATGTAGACTGAAATTTCAAATTTCTCTAGTCATCTTATTAGTTGCCAAGAATATCGAGTGGATTTCTGTGAATGTTGAGGTAAATTTTCAATTTGGAAGTCTGAAATCAGATTCCAAGTCCATGGTTTGGTGCCTAAGTATAACTGGCCTGATTTTCAGAAGGTTGAATATCAGTCAGTCATACTGAAGCAATGGAAACTATTTCCATAGTATAGACACCAGAGATTGGTTTTAGGTGTCAGAGTTTGGAAAACTTGGACTTTTGGCTTTAAATTCTATAATGTATTCAAATTTTTTTTTTTTTCTTTTTGGCACATCTGCATTTTTCTGTTGATCTTTGTTAAACATTGTGAATGAAAAGTTGTTTATGAACTTCTTACATAGTTTTGAATTTTGTAACTGAAATTCATGTACTCAGATGACTAGGTGTTTAAATCCAGATGCTCTGTAAGTGCCCCTTTACTGAATATTCATGAACTTTTCGATTGTAAACTGAACTAAATGGAATAAATGTCAGTTTGAGTTAACATAGAAGTAGACCTGGACAGGAATTATCTCATAAAACACTGTTCTGTTGGAAAATGGTACATTTAATGAAAACTTTTGCTGTAGTCCATTTTCCTCTGATCGGTCAGGTTTGTCACAGAGGTGGAGACTGAACAGATCCAAGACTTGTCCTCATCTGTATGTTCCCACTGTTGCCCTCGCGCCAGCACTAATGATCACGTGGCCAGAGTGGTAGCATTTGTGAAAATGGCAGGTTGAGCTGACATGTCACAGGGACATATAATATCTAATGTCTGCACCAGGTAAGGAGACAGAATCATGTGGTGGTGAATAGTAGCAAGGACTGGACTTGCACTTTTGGCTGTAATGTGCTTAATCCAATAGTGAAATGAGAGTTTAGACTCCATAATTTACTGCTTTAATATTATTACTGTTATTGTGCAAACAGTTAAAATGTTAACCATTGTTGTGGTTCCATATTTTAGTAACAGAACATTAAACACAGTAATGCTACACTAGTTTGTATCCATCTATTTGCATCTAGACTCTTTTCTAGGTTTTTTAACCAAGATTTTGGAATCAAAGAAAAGATGATACACAGAAAATCCTTTCTGAATTTTAAGTTAGTTTAATGGATCTTGAAAGAAAGCTTTGAGAGGTTAGTGAGGGTCCTGTGAGCATTCACAGAGCGATGGCCATTAAAAAGATGACAACTGATGTGGTAATTATATCTTTTGGTGGAAAAAATCTCTCTGCTTATCTGATCATTACAGAATTCATAGTGAGTTTCTGAGCCACAACTCAAGGAGGTTTTAGAAACCGAGGACCCATTGCTTAGGACCAGATTGTGAATGCCATACTCCTGTTGTTGACTGTTTAAGCCTATTGTCTTCAATGCTTACATTTTTCAGTGAGTAACTGCACAGCAATGGAAAAGATATTACTGTTTTAGTCACCGAATCACAGAATCACAGAATCGTATAGGTTGGAAAAGACCTTTAAGATCATCAAGTCCAACTGTAAACCTAACACTACCAAGACCACCACTACACCATGTCCCTAAGCACCTCATCCGAATGTCTTTTAAATCCCTCCAGGGATGGTGACTCAACCACTTCCCTGGGCAGGCTGTCCCAATGCTTGACAACCCCTTCAGTGAAGTAAAATTTCCTCATATCCAGTCTAAACCTCCCCTGGCACAACTTGAGGCCATTTCCTCTCGTCCCATCACTTATTACCTAGGAGAAGAAGAGCCTGACCCCCACCACTCTACAACCTCCTTTCAGGTAGTTGTAGAGAGCGAGAAGGTCTCCCCTCAGCCTCCTTTTCTCCAGGCTAAACAACCCCAGTTCCCTCAGCTGCTCCTCATCAGACTTGTGCTCTAGACCCTTCACCAGCTTTGTTGCCCTTCTTTGGATGCGCTCCAGCCCCTCAATGTCTTTCTTGTAGTGAGGGGCCCAACACTGAACACAGTAGTCAAGGTGTGGCCTCACCTGTGCCGAGTACAGGGGGACGATCACTTGCCCTAGTCCTGCTGGCCACACTATTTCTGATACAAGCCAGGATGCTATTGGCCTTCTTGACCACCTGGCCACACTGCCGGCTCATATTCAGGTGGCTGTCAACCAACACCCCTGGTCCTTTTCAGCTGGGCAGCTTTCCAGCCACTCTTCCCCAGGCCTGCAGCATTGCCTGGGGTTGTTGTGACCCAATTGCAGCATCCGGCCCTGAGCATTGTTGAAACTCATACAGTTGGCCTCGGCCCATCGATCCAGCCTGTCCAGATCCTTCTGTAGAGCCTTCCTACCCTCCAGCAGATCAACACTCCCGCACAGCTTGGTGTGGTCTGCAAACTTACTGAGGGTGCACTCGATATACTCTTTAATAGTTGTTTCCTCAGCAATTTGTGTGAGCTGGGAGGATACTAATTTGATGTATATTTAGGCATATGCAAGGCAGCTCTGTGTAAGTTTGTGAGGCTATGGGAAAATAGAAACAATGGAAAACAAGAGATTTAAAAATACTGTGAGTACAACACATGGAGATTTTCCCCCCTTTTGTTTTTTTTTTTTCCCAAAATATGTTTTCCTGTACAAGTTTTAAAATACCTGAATGCATATTCTGTAAATCACCTCTTCAGTATATGGCTGCATTTTTCTCCTTGCAGTTGTGAAACAGCCACGTATACTGAAACCTTGCCAAACAGCATAGGGAATTTGTTAGAAAATGGAGGTTCTTTACATAAGTAACATATGTAGATGAATATATAATTAATTATAATTGTATGAGAGGGAACTTCTTTTTGGTGGGTACATCCTCTGTAAACCTACAATGTATTATTCATGTTTCTTTGCCTTTTCAGTAGTTAACCTATGATTGTAATTATCACTCATCTTTTGTGGCAAGCTTTTTTGATCCGAAATAATTGCTCTTAAACTAATGCACTCCCCTAAAATATTCAGATCATCTAAGATGAATTCTTTTGTGGTGATGCAACCTGATATACCTTGGTGAAAATTTGTAGATGCAGCATTTTATACATTAGGGAAAAACAGGCTGACTGCATGAGAAAAGGAGTGGTGAGTCAGGAGAGGGAGAGATGAGTGACCTTTTCCTTTTTTGTTCTTTATGTTCATCTTCTACTTGTGATACATTGTCATCATTTTCAGAGGAGATAAAACCCTCAGCTAATTAATTCAGTATAATGTATAAATGCTTTCTGAAGTGAATAAACAGTATTAGATTATTTTTAAAGTAATTGGGATGTAAGATCTCTAATGATAACTGTATGCACATTATCAACAAATAATGTTTGTAAGTCAGGTAAGCATTACTCTTAGGGTCTGTCAATCAGTCATCTCAGGTTTTCAGCCAAAAAGTTGTCTGATGTTCTTCGACATGAGAGTTTATGCATTACCCGAATATTAAGAACAAAACCTAAGTGAATGCAGAGTGTGCTCTGAAATTTCTTCTCAAATGTCTTTGTAAAGGTATAATTTTGTGCCCCCAACCACAAGTTAGAGTAATTATGACATCCCAGAATGGATTTAGAGGTGAAAAAGCAAATCCAGTCAAACTAATTATAACAAGGGACTGAAGAGTCTCTATCACTTTCTTTTGTGTTAACGGCTTCAGAAACTGGTATGTGTGAATCTGAGCCGTAGCTTGAGAGATCAACTTTGCAATATTCACACCATCATTTGCAAACACCCGGAGTACTTGTGACGACAGAAATAGTTTACATGGAAAAATATTAGAAGGAAATTATTTTGAACCATACAAAGTGATATCTTTATGCATGATGAATAATCCTGGCGAGCGGGGTGTCATCCAAGCGTCCTTTTCCATTGCTGAAGCTTCAGACAAAGGAAAGACTGTGACAGGGCTCACATTAGGTGTAGCCTCCAGAAATATTCTTTAAGATTGGTTTTCCAGCCGTTTTCCCTGTGGGAGGTAACGTTATCTAAGTCCCTCATTCAATAATGAAATGTTATGTGAGACTGGGTCAAAATCTTTGATAAATGAAGATCTATCACATTTACAACTCTCAAATCCAACAGATGGCAGTTTCCCTGCAGAGGAAGAAGCATGGCCAACCTCTGGTCTTGTATCAAAGGTGCCATCAACAAGCTAATTGTCTAATTCTGAGATTAATATTTTCATCATGTTTGTTCGTGCTAGCTTTTATGTTTAGCCAGAAATAAGACACTTGTCCTTTTTCAAGTTTCTCTGAAAAGATCAGCAGTTAACAATGTCTGATTGCAGCTCCTGTTGCATTTAGTCTTATTTTTAAGAATAGGGCAGGACATTTCCCATATGTCTTGCCACAGTAGCTCCCAGTCTGTTGGCCTGCAGACACAAACGCTATATAAAAGTATAAGTAATGAATGCAAATAGTGAAAATGGCTCTCTGATTTGCCTTTATATCAATCATTCAAAGATCAAACACCTCAATGAAAATTGCAAAGTGACAGATTTTTTTAAATTCCTCTGTGTGATGACTAACATGTTAGAAGAATTTATTTAGTTTCAGAGATTGAATTCCCTGGTAGTTTCAGTGGTACTTGCCTTGGTAAATCTTGCATATTCAACATTAGGAATAACTTAGAGAAAGTATTTGGTATGAGCAAGTCAATCTGTAGGAAAAAATGCAAGACATTTGGGGTATCAGACAGCTCAAGGTAAATTAATGAAGCCTTTCATCTGTCTATGTTTCAGTAGGAATCCAGAGTGGTAGATTTTCAGTAGTATGCATTAAATGAATTTTTGGCCTTAGTGCAATGCAGGATTGTTATTCAAATCATTGCTAATAAAACCTCTGTCCCTGTCTATCTGTAAATATTTTGGTCATGGAATCTTTTGCCATATCATCTGGTGCTTGCAATATCATCTTGCTGCATTGTTTGATGATCATGACAGAACTCCTGTCTTCACTCATGCTTCTGGTCTCTTTGGCACTACTTTGTATCCAAATTCATCATCAAAATATGTCTGTCCTGTGTCTCTCATTGACCTAATCAATCTGACTGATTTTGACCATGGAAGGCAGGCTATTTCTTCTTAATATTTGTGAACATCCTTTTTCCTAGAAGAGAATGTAGCTACCTGATACTAGTTTTGCTTTAAATGGATATATGAGGAGTATAGTTCAGACATATGGCCCCTGGAAGTTTTGACTTATTTTAAAATCACATGGACTTCCAAAATGGAATTTCTTCCCATTCAGACACATCTTCCAGCATAAGAGATGAAATAAAAAACTACGTGAGAAAGAGCAAATGTTGATAGGGGATTTGATGTACTCTGTCCCTTGCTTAGGGACAAAAAGCAAAAGGAAGGAAATAAAAGTTATCATTTATGATGTCTCAGGAAAAGGAAGCATTTCATATTCACCTATTCACAGACTCATCTACAGTACTATTTTTCAGTGTGTGAAAGGTGCTTGGAGACCTATTTCTATGAAGTGCGCTTGCTTTTACTACATGCTAGTGAAGAGGCAGGTAATGAGAAGAGAAGAAAGTTTGGAACAATTAAATGAACTGCAGCCCCTTGTTCCCTTATCCATTAAGGAAAGAGCATTACAGGAAGCAGCTATGGTGAATAATAACTCTGGAAAACTATAAAGAGAGCTGACATTAGTGATAATGCACTTTCTGCCTCTGGAAGGTAATACATCTGCAAAGCAAACAATTTGAAATACACTCAAAAGCAGAGAATAAATACTAAGAGTGAAAATGCTGGGTAGCAGGCTGAAGCAAAATACAAGTTTGAAATGCAGTGATTGACAGTAGGAAAAGACATTAATTGGTATATAAGTGCTACTGGGATTTACATATAACATTTAAAAGTTTGGGAAAAGCAAATCAATGTAGCTCATACATCAAAATCATTGGAAACAATTTACAGAAGAAATCAACATAGGTATTGATGCGCCAAAATGCCTCATAAAAGTTGAGAGTATTGGAAATTGAATCAGGGCATGTGATTATGTATGCTGGATTTTAGCTTGCATTCAGTTACTTGGGGTTTATAGTCAATCCTAAGCTTACATATAGGTTAGGTTAAATCTTGCTACAGTTCTGACATTCGCTTATGTAAAATTAAAGTTACAAGTGAGGAATGACAGAATGGCTGCATGCAAATGACCGAAATGCCACACTTGAATGGTCTACTGAAGGAAAGCAGGTTCTGCTGAATATATTTATGTTCCGATCATGAAGATTAGATTATTTTCCCCTTAACTTTTTTTTTTTTTTGAGTGATGTGGATTTTTGATTTTATATTCATTTAATACACCAGGAATACAAAGATGACCAAAACAAACCTTAGAAAATAAAACTTAGATACTTCAAAGAAGTATTTTTGCTTAATAGTTGCATGCTCTAATTAATTATAAATCTAGCTTAAAAACAATTCACATTGATACTCTCTGCATGGTAATTTATTCCTATTGATTTTACAGTTTTTCAAAAGACTCCAAATGGAGAAAGGAAATGGCTATCACAATGTTGCCTATATTCTGTTAGTATTATTTCTCAAGCTACCATAAGACTATATTGTTTAAATAACTCGTGGAATTCTGAATTCCTGGAGATGCAGCCGATATAGATTCATAGAATCATTAAGGTTGGAAAAGACCTCTAGGATCATCTAGTCCAACAGTCAATGCAACACCTCCATGCCTACTAAGTATATATACATATATAAGTATACATAAGTGTGTGTACATAACTGTATATACATAAGTATATATATATATATGATATATACATAAGTGTGTGTGTGTTTATGTACACCTATACACGCCCACACAGTACACACTGAGACATCCAAAGTGGCATCTGAAATATGTCTGAATAAGTTATTAGATCTTTCAAACAGTATAGCTGCTTTATTCTGACTAGCTTGAATGTTTCATTTAGAAACAACTGATGAATTTGTCATATTGATAAAGGCGTTCTCCTTTTAAGTGGATGTTCTGTATCCATAGGGAAATACATGAAGTTGCCAGGGTAACCGTGAATTTTCTTGAAGTCCTAGGATGATTAAATACCTACAGTTCAATAGGTATGTGCTCTGTATGGGGTGAAAAGGATTGGTCGTTTTGACAAAGTCCAGGATAAATGGCATCCAGTATCCCATGGAAGCCTGTAGCTAGATATATACTGACTAGCTCATAGGATCTCATCAGACAGGTGAAGGTGTTACGAGGAAAGTGCTTAACATAGTCATCTGATGGAGTCTGCCTGGATTTGCTTTCCCTCAACTAATCTAATTTGCTCGTACTTCATTCTACTGCAGCCAGGACAAATGTGATCGTCTTTGCAAGGTAGAGCAGCCCCAAGAACTGCTATTGTGCTTTGCAAGGGTGCAGATTTGCTGTGATGAGCACCTTGTGATTTCTTTTGCAAGCTTGTATTACACACATAGAAACCACTTTCATATATTGTAGTATTCTGTTGCTTCTAGGCAAAAAGTAAAGACAACACTGAAGGTGCCTAGGTGGTGAAGACTGAAAGCCAGAAATTGTGAACCTTAAATGTGTCTTGTCATGGGAGCAGTAAGTCAGTCTCACAACTCTCCCTGAGTGGGAGTTAATGGGAAAGCTGTTGCTGTGCAAACATGTTTGTGAATTCAGGGAGTAGCTGCTACCAATAAATACAAGCTCAACTGCTGCAGTAGATCTTACTAAGATACTTAATTCCACAGAGATGATGAGACTTTCCAGATTTCAAAAGATTTTGTTTCTCAAAACCATATAAAGATTAGCCTTGCAACATTTACATATGGACATACGAAGGAAGACTGGGCGTAACTGCACTCACACTTTCAGTCTAAAAAACATAGACCTAGCAATTTTAAAGTTAAATGTTATGACATATAATCACGAAAAATGTTCCACAGTAGTGAAAATTCAGGCTAAGAAAAATCATATTTAATATATTATAAAAATTTGCCTTAATTTTTTGTGGTTTTAACACAAACTACTGTTGCAGGGCCATTGCCTAAATATACATCACAATAGTCACTCACATGTACTCTCAATAGCTTTATGCTAATGAGAGTACATGTGAGTGACTGTGTGTTCTCATTACCTTTCTCTTTGATGCAATAATATTGCAAGTTGGAGGTATAGACCCAAGCTCACTTTTTAAATAGTAATATCAGTTACTTAAAAAAATGTGGTTAGACTCAAGTAAGATGAGATTCAAGGATCTAGGCAAAGTTAAGTATTTTGTTTTAGTGAAAAATTTAGAAGGCTCTCTTGAGCTGAAGTGAATTCTATTTAAGTTGGCAGAGACTTTTGTCTAATTTTCTTCAAATAGCTTAGTTCTGCACAGGTTAGAAACTAATGTACTGTTCTGTCCAAACCTAAAACTGCAATGGTGCTGTTTCCTATGTTCTTTTCCTTGCTGTTTTTCTCTCTTCTTTCTTTTGAGGGATGGAAATCTTTTTGGCTGCTGCAAAGCAATGAATGACACTGATAAAACTTGGCCATTTTCAATGAAACAGAACAAGGTCAATTTGAATAAGGAATATCTTATGCTAGTCAAAATGCTTAGGGACAGAGGAGAAGAAGGAGAAAGGAGAGAGAGACTGGGTGTTGGAAGGACTTCAGATATTTTGTTTTCAGGGGAAGTTCAATAGCTCTGTAAGTCTAAAATTAGAAATGTGTGCTATATTGAGAAATTAGCAGTAAGGAAGGTGGGCAATCTTTCTGAGACATCTAACAAAACTATAGTAAAATGATTTGCCAAGGTCAAATGCCTCAATTTAATGCTATTTGAAATATCTCTAAAATACTCTAGTGAAGCTGTGTGCAAATCTGAAATCACTTCAGTCCTATAGTGAAGGTTTTACAGTGAAATAGAAGATGATAAATCAGTAGGAGAAAGCACATCACAAAGAATGTCTATAGATCCTAGTAATGGATTTTTAAGGCTGGAACATCTAGTAAGTACTAGAAGGACTTGATGAAAAGGAACCTTGTCAATAAATGTTCACAGTTTCCGAGCTGGTTTTGCATGATTAGCTCCAATGGCTATTACTTTCAAATGATTTAAAATGTTTTGGACTGAACCTGAAATACACTGATGCAGCACTTAACTGAATTCTGTTGTGGGTGTTCATGCGTTTAAATGCAGGCTTCTACCAAATAGCTTCCACCTGTATTCACTCCTGGGTCAGACATTCTCTTGCTGTCTTTCTGTTTGTACAAAAGCTTAATGCTGTTTATGTGTGTTTTACTGTAATATAAATATGAAATAGTAAGTATTTTGCACTGTCATAGGATCTTGCTCCCAAGAAACTTCATAATAATGTATTAATATCGGTGTAAAGGTATGTCTACACTCAGCAGGGAACCCCAAACAGGCTGATAACTCTTCATAGAGCAGGACAGAGTCAAGGTTTAGCTTCCATTAATAAGGTAATAATCTGAACTCTTTATCAAGAGCAATTAACTTGCAGGATGTCGATATAACTGTGCTGCTTGAAAGACCTAGGAGAGAAGATCTTAGATGGTACGTTTGTGAGTTGTTTCTCTCCCTGTCTGGCACTGAGCATCAGTCCCGTAGGCTTACTCTGAGTATGCTTTGGACATGTGTGTCTCTCTTGAGCAGTCCAGTCATTAAAGCACAGTTGTGATGTGAGTAAGTAGATGCAAATTCCTATTTTGCCTAATTTGATGACAAGAAGTTGAAATGAGGTCTTGACACCCCAGTGCAGAAATGGTAGACTGCAGTGTGTGCATTTTCCTTCAGGATTTCTTTGCAAACAGAGGTAAGCTGTGTAAGTGAAAGGGAGGTTTTGTGGCTTTGTATCCGAGGTAGAGGAAGGTGTTTGTCTTTGGATACCTCAGTGCATAAACCTCATATGGATTCCTTTGCTTTAGTTTAGGGAGCTCACAACAATGATACTTGTGGTCATCAGAAGCCAAGGGAAATTTCTCCGCCACTTGCTCCTGGCTGGAGAGATGCTAGTTTGCTCACAGTACAAAAAGCTTCTTTCCCCAGGCTGGCGCCTGTTACCACGACCATGTTTGGAAACCAGCTGAAGACATCTGTGCTAAATGTATCCTAGTCCTCAGGTCCTTCAAGACCATCTAAGCAATTTTATTTGGATTCATTACTTCAGTGAAGACAGTGCCCTATAACTTTGCTAATGTAATCTTGGTTTGCAACAGCATGGGAGATTAGTAGTAAAACATAGCAATGTCCATTTAGCTGTGTTTTAGTACAGGGTTTTAGTTAGAAGTGTGAAAAAAGAAAAGTGAAATAAGTATAAAATATACTTCTGTTATCTATTTAACAAACATTACCAGTTGTTCTGTGTCACTCACCTGGAGTACCTTTGGCATATCTTAGCTTCAGAGTCTAGAGTTTGTAGAAATAATGAAATGGAAGCTGAAATGACTCTAAAGATCTGGTTGAGTCTATTCCCATTTATGTTATCATTTATTCCTCAAGGAGTTAGGTTTTGAATACAAATGTGCTTGCTACTATGCCTGGCCAGATGCAGAAGGCAAACTAGAATTAGAACTCATTAAAAAAGAATGAAGGATTTCCAGGATCTTCCCCCAAAAAAGGATTTACTGGGGAGAAGGAGAAGAAACATGGGGCACTTACTTCTTCATCAACTTCTGTCTCTGCCTTCTCTCCTATGACATTTGGTAGGTGTAGGCTTCTAATACTACAGTCTGTGTTATCTCCTGAGGAACCAAACACTACATAACCTTGTGTAAGAGAGTGATCTAGTGTAGCGTGTGCACCCCTTTCATCTGGCTCAGATCAATCCCTCACTCATCTCAGAGTGTGTCTACCTCTGCCTTGGTCAAATCTTTTATCAGTGTTTATATCAAAGTACCTGAATATCATAATCTTTTTATAAATATTTTCCAAGGATAGGTTTAAATTACAACCACTGATATTATAGGTCTGTTGTGTTTCAAGTGAGTGAGACTAACTGTGATTAATCAGATTTTCCTTTCCTAATGCATCAGTTTGCACAGAGATAGTTCCCATCTGTGCATCTTTTCTTTTTGCCTTGAGGAATTTAGCAGGAAACCTAGTACATGTTGAAACAGTACTAGAGCTGAATAGTTTAGTGATTTCTATTCTGGTCACGTCATAAATAATCCTCTGAATGCTTGTTCCAATATATAGTAAAGGCGTTTGGGAAAAATACACACAAGCTGTGTTGAGTGGAGTTGATTTGGGATCACTAAAGTACTATTAAACCAGCATGTTTGTAGTTCCTTCTTATTCTTAAAAATTTGCCATTAGCTATAACCATGTGGGAGAGGGAGGTTTCTAAAACTGACGTGTAATAATGAACACTCATATTTCTTTGCATTGAATAGCCATTTGCTTTTCTGGATCTTACAGACATAAATTAATTTTATCTCTTACCTCTGTGCCTTGCAAGCACATACAGAAGCCATAAACTGAAACACCAAAGGAGAATTAAATGCTTGAATACATTGAGAAAAGACAAACACCTTGTTCATAAGGAGAGCCAGAACCAAAGAGCAGAACAATGAAAGTCTGAGTACCTTTGAAAGGCGAGGGTGTCAACAATGAATTTAAAATTTGTTTTCAGTGGGATTATTTAGAGGTAGTATTCTTTTTATGTCAAACACATTAGCAGCTGTTCCATGAGTTGAGCCAAGAGGAAAGTAAGTCAAAGGTGGTAAAGTTTGTAGCAAAGATTCCTTATGCTATCATGGACCCAGCCAGCTAAATGGCTGAAGTGTCCATACCTGAACATCTTGAGAGAAACGTGAAAGCCACTGTAACCTCAAATTCCTTTGTGTCTTTCACGTCCTGCTCCAGATACAAAACTTATTTCTGTATTTCCAATACTATTTACTTTTTACCAGTACAATGTGGCTTCCAGTCTACTCACTTGTGCTGGACATTGTTTTACAATTTTTCCTCTGAATATCTCGATTAATGAGGAATTTGCAAGGGTGTGAAATCCCTGAACTGCCAAAGGTGTTTTTCAATTGCTGAAGGCTGATTAGGCTCTTAGAAAGTAACTTCTTGCTTTAGTTACATTAAAAAAAGATGGAAAAAAGTCCATTACCTCAAATAGATGTTACAATTATTTGTCATATATGGTGAGTATTTTAATGCTTAATAAAACATAGAACATGTAAGTTAATGTGTGAAGAAAACTAGACAGCATTGGGCAGACAGCAAGGCAGCTGCTAGAACAAGCAGTCCTGAATTCAAATAGAGAGTGGCTTGAACCTCATCATTGTATAGACAAAACTCATTTTTTGAGTCAGAACCTTACAAAAAGTCTCATCTATAGATCTGTTCAGTAAATGAACAGTGTTTTTGCACAGTCATTTTTAATATTTAAACTGCATTGGAAGTACTTCAGTGCAGATTAGGTCTGTTGTAAAGTCCACGTCGAAATTGTTGAAAAAGCCCCCAAAGAATCTTTAGAGCAAATATATGTTGTTCTAAAACCAGACATCCAGAGATATGTTCCATTTCTGATTAACTGACTTTTCATTAATGAAAGTTCCTCTAGCCTCTTTTACTGTTTTTACATGTTTAATTATTTGTTTGCAGAATTATTTCATTTCTTCATTGTGCTACTTTAGCTTTGGTGAAAAGTTCTGAACTGACCATTACCTATGGAGTCCGAAGTCCCTTTATTTATCCTTCCAGCAGATAACGCACAACCAATACTCATGCAAGTTTCCTATAAATTGTTCTTTGAAATGTCTCAGCCTGGAGAAACACTGACTTGGTATTAGAGTTTACATTTCTACTGAGAGTGTAAGGATAGGAACAGTGATTTTGATGTGAAAACCTATCCTACAGGACTCGGATTGGGATAAACAGTCACATCACACAGAGCCATGAACAAGAGCCAGGGATAACAACTGCATCGAGTCTCTGCTTGCTTAGCTGCATTTAAACTGCAAATGCCAGCCTTTTTCCCCAAGCAGCTCCATAGCTTCAGTTAAGGCTTTTCTCTATAGAATTGTCTGCTTATGTGGAGCAGATTCCAGGGATGAGTTTTCAGACTACATATTCAGGTAACCTCACTAACCCATCTTATCTGCCTAGTTTGCCCCACAGAATTATTTTTCTGATGTGAAATTTAAAAATTACTGAAGAGCTCTTTGTTCAGGCACTCTGTTAAGAACATATATGATTTCTTTTTCTGGGTCTTACCAAGGACTAAGCTGTAAACAATAATATATACTCATTTTAAGATGGCCATTACTGCTATGAAAGTTGACATAATTTTGAATTTTATTTGGTTGGTTGGGAAAATAAAAGGAGAACAAGGAAGAAGAAGCAAAGAATCTCAGACTTGAATAACTCCAAATACCTCTTGGGGATGCCAGCTGAAATATTCAAGCATATAATAGAGTCATAGAATGGTTTGGGTTGGAAGGGACCTTTAAAGATCACCTAGTCCAACACCCCTGCCATGGGCAGGGACAGCTTTCAGTAGATCAGGTTGATAGATGCAAATACTTTTTGATGTTTAAGCTCTTGCTTTAATGATTCTGGCAGTTGCATTTGGGAGACTGAGCCTTGTTTTATTAAGGGTCATAGCAGTGGCTTTGGTTAGGTGCTTGTTCTCTGACTTTTTCCTCATAGGCATGCATCTTGCTAGATCTAAATATAAACTAGATAACTCCTGCATTTTCTTTTACAGTAAGCCTCAGAACAAAATAAAACATTTATGCTTTAAGGAGACCAGCATTCACTAATACAATAAGGAAAGCTTGTTTTAATGCGGTAATACTAAGGATAGAATTATGGAAGATTTAGGGTAATGCACCCATGTAAGCTTGTACTTAGGCAACTTGTAAAGTTGCTTAATTTGCACATGTTGTTCACCAAGGTTTTTTATTCAAGTCAGGAGACCTGAACACAGCTGAAATATTAGGATACGTGTATTGGGCGTTTAGACATGGGGTTCAGTGCTGCCATACAGCAATAATGGCTTCAGATATTTTAATTAGAACACTTGCATCTGAAAAATACTTTTAATTTATTCAGTTTATTTGGCCCCAAATTATATCTATTATGCATTTTTAGCACATCCTATTATCAGCAGCACATGTCGAGATAATCCACATTCTTGAGCTCAGATTACTCATGTTCATTACAGTAGTGCCTAGGGACCAACACAAATCAGTGATAATGGTAGAGATAATGTATTTTGATATTTTATCACACATAACAGTTGTCTCTCTCTGCCGCCACAGTGCCTCAGCTGGCTCTTCTGTTAGAGGTAAAGATTTTTTCTGCCTGTAAAGAAATAGGAATCCTCTAATTCTTCAGTACATTCAAATTGCACCTCTCTAGAGTAGTAAAATAAATTACTATTACAAACAAAATCTTCATCTAAAGAAAACATCATAATAAAAAGTGTTTTCAACAATAAAATTTCTTCATTGTTATAGATCACGGATCCAGTAATTCCTGAACGTTAATGGGGTATTTCTAAAGCATTCACAATAGCACGTTCACTTGATAAGGAGAAACTTAAATTAAGTTCAAATTCACCCTACAGGATGAATTGCAGAGATAAAATTTGTAGTAAATAACTCTAGAAAGGTATAAGCTAGTAAAGATCTTTAAACAAATTCTGTGTGGTTGCTTTAAAAAATACCACCACACACATGTGGACCTCATTGAGTGCCTCATTAGCTTCCCCGGTTGGGACCAATCAATCCATTAGATTGAGGTGCTCTAGAAACAACAGCCGGGGTAATCAGAGATGATGTTGGTTGTAGAGAAAGAGGTGTAGTGAAGAAAAAGCTGGAAAGTAGAGTGTAACGCTACGGGATGGTTGAAGTTTGTCCTGTTGAGTCTTCTTATTGTAAGAAGAATGTATTCTTGTGATTTGTGTAGAGGGCATATGTGAGGCCTGCATGTGGGTGAGTATGGGTTCCTATCCTCATCTACTGTGTGGGTGTACAGAATGCCTGACTTCTGTTAATCCTGGTTTTGGTGGGTCTGTTTGTGAAGTTAAGTATGTGCAGTTTGCAGTCTTCTAGTAGCCTTCATAGTACATGTATGCAGTTAGCAGTATTTCTAGTATTAGACCTGCTTGTTGAAGTACTGCTTTTTATTTAAAAATAAAATGTAGTAAGATGATGTAGAACTCCTAGTTTTGCAACAAAACAATAGTGGTTGTGACTTTTCTACCTTGGGTGGGGGGAAAATGACAATGTGTGATTATATTGTGAGAGAGCTCTCTGACAAACTGTAAGTCTTCTCAGTAGGCTCTCCTTCTCTATTCTGACTCTGGGTTATCTAACTTCTCTTGTTTTCTTCTTCTAATACTTAAAAGACCTTCAAAGCTTCTGTTACAGTCTTTAATACCCTTTATCCCCTCCCCCCTTTTTTTAAACTTCCAAATCTTTGGGGCTCATAATTTTAAACTGAAAATGGGTAGACCCATTGGTCATCCTTCAAGGCATCTTGATTTTGCTTCATTAAATGTCAATTCTAAGTGAATAAACTTTGTTGTAAAAATAAGAAATTTTCATGTAGTAACTAGTGAAAAACACAACAGTATGTCTTTTCTTCATATTTGCATAAAGCCTCCAGTTGCCCCTTCAAGCTAACTTGGTATATCAAGCTGTAGCTTTAACTTATTCTTGGGCAAGGTATGCTTAAACTGAATGTTAAAGACTGTATATAGCTCACTTCCAAATGTTTTCACTTGAATGCTATGGGTCAAAGCCGTTGCATCATCTTCTGTCCACGGTGTCAGGAGGCAAGTTTTTTAGTACATCATATCTCAACCTGCAGTATCCTGGCAATATAAGCATGACTGGATAGCCAGCTTGTGTTTTCATGTTTGGACATACTATCAAGAACTGAAAGCTATTTGAATTATTAGCATAATTCTTTAAAATACTTCTCTGAAGTAGCTACTGCTGTGTCAATTTTTCTAGTAAAACAACTTTTCTTAGGGTTTATTTGTCTTTCTCACGTGTGCCCTGATGTTCTTTACTATCTCTAATATGTTTTGGAACAGCATAGATATGTGTCGTACCCGTCATTTCCCCACAAAGCTGTACAAAAAATCGTGTTTCTTGCTTATACCATTATCATGCATAACAGAAATGTCTGAGGTCCATTTGGCTCACAAAACTTGTCTGAGTTATCATGCAGCCCTCAGTAGTTTCTGTTTATAATGGTGCAACATGGTAGTATCGCCGGCTGTTCATATTGCTCTGAGTTTTAAGGGTCTGCTTAACACTGCCTAGTAATTAAGGCATAGAGCACTAATGTTTCAAGATGTGCTGCTTCTAGACCATAAGTATCATACTATGAAGAGCAAATATGCTTTCTGTGGGGTTTTTGTGTCCCTATAAAATTAAAGCTCAGCAGTGTAAAAAAAAAAAAAAAAAAAAAAAACACCAAACAAAACACCAACAATAAAATGTGATCCCGTGGTAGAGGAAGGTGTACTGTAGTGTGAGCAAGTTAGAAGAGAGGTTAATAATCTTTATCCCCTAATATTTCCTTTCTGGTACAGAAATTAATCTTTCTAAGTTGAGCAGACTGGATGTTACTGTGTGCTATGAGAAATTTCCAGTAATGCATCATTGCCTTCCTAAGTGCTGCTTATAATGATTTGCATTTAAGCAGAACAGAAGTGTAAAACTAGTGACAAGATCAGGCATGGAAAAACATTCTGAGATTTCATAAGTACATGGAAATGGAGGCTTGTCACTTTGGCCACAAGTCAGACGTTACCCCACAGACTACTTCTCCTCTTTCTCCTCCCCCCCCCAATATTTTTTGCTTGTGGCTAGATATCGTGTTCAACTGCTCATGTGCTTGTCCTGCAGGGAACTGTAACTTGAAAGGCACTTATTCCAAACTATCAGTGTAAGGGGAGGACTATGCTGCATGAATGAAGTAGTGTTGAGTGTCCCAATCTGCTGTTACTCAAATTTTTATAGGGAGCAATGGTCTCAAGAGCTAGGTCTCGGCTAACCAATTTTTAGCTCTTGGGCTGGTGGTGAGATGTTGCTCACACTGGTACAAATGCTGTGCCTGTCTGGACGGGCTATCTTGAGAGTTTCTATGTTGTGCTCAATGCCTTATTATTCTCTAACTGTGGACACATGCTGCACATCAGACTTTCTCAAAGGTTGTTAGAGGAGCATTAAGGCTGATGATACAACCCTTCTCACTTTTTGCATCTTTTATTAACCATACTAGATTTTCCATCCACATCACGTATCTCTGTGTACTGGCACTGCGTGGGAACTGCACCTAATTACTTAGTTGCCCCTTAGACCTCATGTCATAAAGCACTAGAATTATGCATAGACTGGTGATGTTGGGGGTGTGTGGGCTACTTTTTAACGGGTGATTGAAAGGTAACTGAGGAAAAAGTAGCTACTGTAAGTAGACTTGTTTTTGCCATATGGGGAGTCAGCTGAAAACAGCTGAAAATGACTTATCTAGACAATAAGGCACCTGCATGAACTTCCTTGTTGCAGTTTCTTTGTAACTCCTCAAAAGCTGTTTGGCTTAGATCAGAATCCCCTGGGGGTATCTTGTCCTTCCTCTCCTGCCTCTAATTTTCCTGCTGAATCATGTAAGGGCTTATTCTCTGACTTAGCAGTCAATGCCCTTCTGCTCTCTAAAATGACCCGAGAGACCTTTTTGCTCTTACAAGTGATAGTTTCCTTCCCAAAGCTTTCATACAGTATGTTTGCTCTGAAGATCTAAGTCCCCATCCAGGTGGTTATGTAGTTACTCCCTTGGAGTTCTGATATGAAAAGCTTGTCTTGCAATTAGTAGTAATTACTTTTGCACAGTGGCATCTTGTTGGAATCCATAACCGTTAAGATTTAAGAACTGAAATTAGCCTTCTGTTGTTTACAGGAATCTCTCTTGTGTCAGTATGGACATAAGTGTTTTTCACTCACTTTTGTGATGTTTCTTAAGTTTACAGTCTGACATAGACATATCTGAATTGTAAGTGTTAGAAAATTTTAATGGTATAACGTTAATTTCAAGTTCATCACAAGCCATCCAGTTTAGTTGGTGCAGTAAGCTTCTTTCTTCACCCCTGCTAATTATGTCTCCTCCTAGAAAGATCTATTATGGTTTGGGTCCTACTGAGGTGGCAATTCAGCCTGGATTCCTGCATAATTGTTCAGTTGTTATTCTCTAACTCCTTGTACTGCTGAATCATCCCGTCTCATCTACTGGTGTCTTTGCTTGTGATCAGGTGGTCCAGTGACCTTGGTATCTATGAGAATTTTGCTTCAGGTTGCTGTAGGAAATATGAAGTTAAAGCTTCTTTAGAACAAAGCTGTGATTTGCTTACTGAGCAATACAGACTGGACAAAGAAAAGGATTTGAAAACAAAGAAGATCTAACGATACCTTGCTTATGCCTGGCATTTCACTTCAGTCCTTAGATAAATATGACTTAACTTCAGCATCCCTTGCCCTGTTCTCTTGGGGACCAAATGACAATCTGCTTGCTGCAGACTCTGACTCTTAGATTGCTGCAGTTGACAGCTGCAGAACTCGGGACTGGCCATCAAGCCAACAGCAGTGAGTTTGCAGACATGCTTATGCTCTGTATGTCTTATGCAATCTTAAAATCTGTGGGCAGATGACACTGGTGGTGACTGAGTTTACATGTAGCTGCTTTTAGTACATCAGCTAACCTGTATGCACTTTATTAATCTATTTAAAAAAAAAAAAAAGTGGTGCTGGTTTTGTCTTGTTTTCCCTAGCCCTTGCAGTGTCATCTTTTTATTTCCTATTAAATGAAAGAACGACTTGGGGTGTGGGGGGGGAAGGCAAACATGAAAAGCATGATTTTTTTTTAAATTATGAAAATTACTTTAGGAGTACATGCCAACATATGTCACTGTCTTAACATCAACAAAGGAAATGCCATCTACTGGCACTTCTGCCAGGACAGTAATTTATGGTACAGAGAGGACTGTACCATACACTAAATTGTAAGAATAAAAATAAAACTATGAATATTTTTAATTCATTAATGAAACTGTCCAGTTCTGTTCAACAATTAGGAAGTTACTGATGAAAGATCATCTTTATGACTTTTCAAGTACACAAACTTCATGGCTACTATGTACAAGTGCTTATAAACATCTGTGCTAGTAAAAACATAATTTCATAATATAACTTGTGCTTTTTCATAAATGTCATCATATCACTAGCAATTTGGGGAAAAAAGCATTAGTCTAGGATATGGTAAGGTGAAACTACCAGTGGGACTCTAGTTTGTATTTAGAACAGTTGCTTCCAGTTCTGGCTAAAACTGAGAAGGAAGCTGGTACGTGAAGAATTTATAGAAACAAAAATGAGCAAGTTTCGATGTATACAACTTGTAGATTTGCTTTGATAACTTTGAACATTCCAGTTAGATTCTCCCTCTCTAAAGCCTGTAGGCTTTCTCCCTTGAATGTAGCAGGGTAATAAATTCATGTTCTGCTACCTGGAACACTATGGTGCAGGTACTCGCTATATGAAGAACAATAGTAGCAGCAGTAGGTCATTTCCAGTGAACGTGTTGTCACTTACTAGCTTCAATAGCCACTTCATTAAGCAGCTGATATAATAGCAATATTGAGCCACAATATTGCCTGGGGCAGTAACAATACTCTGTATGCCCATGTAGAAGGTCCTTGAAGGGTCGTGGGTAGGTTTCTGGAACCAGAGAATATCTACTGCTTTACAGAGCAAGGAAAAGCTGATTTCCATGTGACTTGGAAACCAGCACTTAAACTTTGCAGATAATGTGCTTCTGTATCTACTTACCTCTCCTTTTAATATGTATACTTCAAATCTGCTTACTTTCTTTTTTCTAAAACATAATTGTTTTTTCCTTTCTAATGTACCTTAATTTTTTTGCTTTCTATGCAAACTGTAGAGACAACATGATTGAAGATAGTTTAAGTGAATATGTTTTGATGAAATTTCATTTCTTAGAATGAAAGATCCCTTTAAAAACAGGATTGGTTTAAGGAAGCCTTTCAGTGGTGCCAAAATATGCATAAACTATATTTAAATATTGAAAGTCAAGGCTTACTCATCTTCTTCTACCCCTCTTCATCACTGTAGTATTTTCACCTAAAATGAGAAATGGATGTGTGTCTCTTGATCTGATAGCTTTGTAGGTATTAGATTAGAAGAATACCTGTTCAAATACTTACTTTTATCTTTGGTGAATCTGGCTGTATATTCCTCAAAGCTTTGTTCGTTATTCTTCTAAATTACTCAGTAGTGTGTTATTTCTTTGTTTAGCATAGCTTGTAGTAAAATGTCTATTAATTTCAGTCTAGAGTCTGTTTTTGACCCTGTTTATTCTAACTTTGAAAGCTCTATGCATTTTGTATGATACCGACTCTTCTTTGGTGTACTGACTCCTGTCCTACTTGCAGCTTTTCCTTTCCTCTGTTGGTTAGACAAGCTATACTGATGAATGGTTTCAATCTTTCATTTAAAAATAAGTAATTTCCTGTCTATTGCCTGTGTTTGGGTTTTTCTGGACTGTCTATGTAATTTGTGGATATATTTCTATTATATTGGAATTCTGTACTCAGTTCTAGTTAAGTACAGAAAAACATAAAGTATAAAACAATTGAGTTTGAAAGAAAAACATTCTTCACAGTGATCAGTAAAGCACAAAGGTGATGCTTATCTGTAGGAACACCAGATGCATGTGTAGTACTCATCAGCTTTCAGGATCTTTCATGCTTTTTTGAAATATCATCACCTTTTTATAAACATTTTACTACTCAGGAAAGAAAATTTGAATATTTAGCCAGAAGTCAACTGTGACATCGTACATATCTAAAACAGTAGATAAAAGCCCATTTGGAGCACAACCAGCCATTCCAATTGGATTTAATAATATGTTTCAAACCCATGGATTTTCTTGGATGACTGTCATGGAGAATTTATCAAGTCCCTCTTTTCTAAGGGTGATCTCCAGTGCCTGTGATTCTGGAAACCTGTAAACCACAGGTATCACTGACTTTTCAATTATGAAGTAGTAAGATACTTTTGTTCTGCTTCAGGGCTTGAGTAGTTGTGTGTGTGCTTAAAGTATGGTGAGCTGTCTCATTGAAGGGATTTTTTTGTTTGTTTGTCTGAAAAGAAAACAGGAAATACCAATGATGGATTGTAACTTGACAGGCTGAACCTTTATATTTAAAAATAACACAGTAAGTCCTGTAGTAGTGGAACCATTAGCTAGCCTTTTCATGAAACAACACATATCGTGGAGAAGGATAATGCTTTTCCAGGTGCAGAAATGATTTGCTGGTTTTGTTCCATTGCTTCCATTTTTCTGCTACCTATAAAACACACTTCAATCTTTTTTTCCTTTTTTGATAAGTGAAGGTCTATGGACCAACACTAACCAGAGCTGAAAAAACAAGATTTTTTTTTCTTAAAGTGCAAGAGGGAAAAAGTGTTATGGGCTGTAATTTTCTTTGAAAAGAAAGTAGGTTAAAAAGGTTACAATGTGCTCTTCTATTGTCACCCATAAAAGCTAAGCTGTTACTGGGAGTTATGTGGAAAATCATGTTTTAGTTTGGCAAACAGCATTATCAATTTGCCTAGGTATTGCAGGTTTTTTTCCTGTATCATAATTAACATCTTGGAGACCTTACATATAGCTAGCTTAATTTTTATTTACATGCATATTTAAAAAAAAAGAAGTCCTCTGCAATGCTAGTAGCTTGCATAGCTTTAATATACCTGGGAGAGACACACACACATATATCCATATGCTTCATTGGTGGGTAGGCATCTTTGTTCTACAGTACTCATGAGAAATCTTGGCTTGTTAGAATTCTGTGAATAAAAATTGGGGTTTAATTCCTTAGCAAGGACATGTAAAAAAGAATTAAGACAAAGAAAGACTGGAAAAAAATTAAGGTATGTCATCAAATACATTCTGGCATTTTCTTAAGACTGATATGTGAAGATCAAATATAATAAATAGTAGCTTTTGTAAAGCTGTATGCTCTTGGACCTGCAAGTATCAGCGTGGGCATGTTTTCCACTTAGTTAAGCAACCTGTGTACTTGAAACCATTTTTAATGTAAGGAAGGGAGCAATGGCCAATAACTGTAATACATTACTTCAAAGGTCCCACAGCTGCTGATATTGATAACTTTTAAAAATTCTGTTATGTATGCAACATTAAATTATTAACATCAAGTCTACTCAATATTCCTATTTATAGTTTGCATACTATATGGTGTGATAGGTAATAATAGGCCTGTGTCTCCTCACAGAAAGAACTGTGGGTTTTGGGGGTGTTTTTTGTGGGTTGGGTGGTTTTTTGTTTTGTTTTTTTTTTTTTGGAGTTCCACATAATTTCTGTGATTGGTTAATGTATGGAAACTACAATCTTATATCAAGTTGAGTTTGATATAAGTTGAATTATGCAAGACCTGTGATAGTTAAAGAAGATAGAGTCAGAAGATCTAAACGTTAAATGGCTAGTATAAAACAAACAAAAATCCGCAAACAACAAGTGTTGTAGTATTCTATGCTAACTCCTTGGAAATGATGACAGTGAAAACAGAGTTTGCAGATGGTGCTGGAATAGAAAGAACAAATATTGAGCAATGCAGCTAGACCTGGGGAGGTTTCAGTTTGTAAGTACCATGTGTGAAGTGGACTGTTCATTTGACACAAATGCAATAGCAGATGCTGAAAATGTCTCTCTATTATGGCCTTATCACAATGAACTCATAGTTTTATTCTTGGTGTGTGCAACTGACTTGCATTTAAAAATTGTTATAACCATAATTTATATCATGGTGAGGTATTAGAATACGCAATCCTCAAGTTCTTGCAGTACCCACAAGCTTTCAATTTAATTGATATAAATATATTAATAATGCTTGAACTCTTACAGCAGAGCAATAAACCCCTTACTGTCATCCTGAAAAAATATTCTAATTTGCACATATTCTGTTCCTTGGTTCCACATGTTACTCGTCAGTATTTTGAACTTGTGTTCCTCAAAAGCATAAAGACAAAGAAATGATGGAACATCATTTCAGCCAACCATAATTGTTTTTTGTATGTTTTGTTTTTAATGCAGTAAACAGTCTAATTTGTGGTTAAGTGACTGGTGATGTTGTGTTTGTGACTGGTGATAAGAAAATCCTTGACCCACACTAAGTATTTTCATGTGTTTTATTTCAGTAGCATCATGCAGATCTTCTGTTTGGTGGCTTTTTTGTTTAACTGCCTGATATAAGATACCCATTTCTAGACTAACAGCTTCTGGAGCTGTTGCTTGCTCACGTCTGACTTCTTGAAGCTTGCCTATGTTTAAGTCCTTGTCTTCCTGTAACTCACAAAAATAACAACAGAACAAATGTTATCTATAAATGTTCTATTTTATATATACTATTACATATAATATAAATATTATATATACATTTTCCATTGTTTATAGGACAAGTGTTCTATAAATAGCTTTTTGTTCTTTGACTGGAATAGGTGCTGTTCCAAACTTTGCCAGTTCATTTGAGGTATACAGCAGAGCTTTAAGGGAAACTGGATGACATTTTGAAATGCATTACTGATTTCTATCTTAAATGTGCAGGCAATATTAAAACAAGAGCCGGGACCTTCTGACCTCCCTTATGCAGCTGAATTAACAGTTTAAATGAAATAGATTTGCCATTAGCATCAGCCTTTGAGCTGGAGGCACTGGCTCATGGTACCCTGTATCTGCCCTGAGGAAAGAGAGAGAGGAAAAACATTGATATTGAAGAACTGCTTTTAAATTCCTGCATCTTGATGGAGGCAGTCTGAAAAGAAATCTAAAATAACCAAACACAGGTATAAGAGCTATGGGACTAAGATTACTGAAGTGATATATTTTGTCCATTACTTACACAGAAAATGAAGCCAAGGGAATTGGATCCTTGCCTTGTTTTTCTCTTCCAATAGCAGTTTCTAGTTCCTCTTATCCCGGCCTTTGTCTTGTGCTCTGTGGAGATTCTTCCCAGATGAAATGGGTCCGAGTTTTGAATAGGTCTTGTTTTTTCTTCTGTCCAAACCAAGTACAGTTCAGAAATGAATGCACATGGTAATTTTTATCAGGGCTCTCTCTAATTTGAACTCAAAGGTAACTGCTCTGTAATATTGCACTTAAATTAGTAATGCCACTGCAAACTTGAAGAGTCTTTTTGAAGATGTGAATAAGTGAAAATAGGAGGAAATCAAGTGTGGGTTTGTTTTTATGAGAGCAGCACTAGCTGTATTTCTTGTGCTTCCAGGTTTTCAGGTCCTTGCTCATAAAACCTAAGTTTCTATTTTGTGCAAATTGCTATACCTCAGTTTTGAGGTATACAAAGCTGATGATAAAAATTTCTGCCTGAATAAGGAATCACGGTATTTTAAAGATTCCCCCCCCCCCGAGTGCTATATGAATGTAAATAAGTGCTATTAAAATAAATTAGATCATATTTTTGATTGAAGTTTCTGTTTTGAAAACCCATATACTCAACAACTCCAATGTCCCTTTGAATGATTACAGAAGCTGCATATTTTGATGTTCCAAAATGTGTGGTTCTTCATTCAGATGTTTTTTCAGTGGTATCAGCTGTGGGGAACAAATCAAGATTAATCTCAACCAACTCTCCTTGATCTAGAAAGGGGCACTAAGCCACCGTTTGGATGGAGAAATGGAGGTTGTTCAGTTATGCAGCTGTTCTGTAACAACTAGAAGCACGTGCTACTTCAGATATTACTTAGGTGTGAAGGGCTGTGACTTCTGCTGCCTGTCTGTGCCTCTCCCTCCTCGCTTCTTTTGATTTCCTCTTGACTGTTATGGGCATGCACTAGTTCTTGGTTTAGTGTCCTCTAGTAGCTTTTTGGTTTAGTGGTCCTATTTAAAATTAAGAAACCAAGTTTCAAAATATGGTCAGATTACAAATGGAAAGTAGTGAGTTGTTTCTATCTCTTCTCAATGTTCTTTGTAATAAGAGTGCTGAAATACGTTAAAAAATCTTCAGTGACAAGCACATGTTAACAATACAGCGACTCACTAAGCTTTTTCTAATGGTACAGATTGTCAGTGAGTGACTGAATTTTCTGGCTCCTGCTGCTTTGGATGATTCCTGCTTTCTCTGTGTTATCAAGGGTTAGGAGAAAATTATAGTGTCTTTTCTTGTGTTGCTGAATAGAATGCCATGATCCTTGACTTCTGAAATTAAACCATTTTGAATTTGGTTTCCATTTTTGGATTTGGGGGGGAGAAAAATAAGAAAAACAAAAAATTGCTTCAGAGAGTTCCTTGCTTGATTGAGTTGGGGTGAAAAAGTGACTTCAGGCTTTGATCCTTCCATCAAATGAAACAACATGAAGGTGAGGGAAATGTGTGGCTTTGCAGAGTAATGCTATGCTGTCTGCAAGTACCACTGAAGATGTTTATTGGCTCCAGCAGACTGTATCATAATACACAAGAGTTTTCAGTCACTGGAGGGCTACCCATTTTTTTGTATTAAATTTTTGGTGGTAGAATGTTAATAAATAAGTAGTAGTTATCTAACCAACGCTCACTAGGTGAGTGGTGATGGATTTGGCATTACTTTGCAAAGAATCAGGACTGTCAACTATGCAATGCTTATTCCCAGTATAAGCAAACATAAACATGTTTGCCTAAATATGCTGTAAATTTCTTATGCATAGCTCTTACTGGGGAGGGACAAGAATCAATCGAACAGACCTACAGTCTGTGAACTTCATCAAAGAAAAATGCTTCCATTTCCGTATCTGTCTCCGCGTTTGAACTTTGCTTTAGGGTGAATAAATGGGGGGAAAGGGTTGGACTTGAGCATCTCGGACTGATGTTTTAGATCCTCTACTTATCATTCATGATGTGCATAAAAACAATTGAGGACTTTGAGGAAGGACAGGGCGTAGAAAGAACAGCAATATATATTGGTTGGTAGAGGAACCCATTTCTGATGAGTGGCATTAGAGGCCTGCACCTGTTAGGGGAGAGGAGTCAGTGCAGAGTGCGCAAATGCGCAGAGCTGTCAGGAAAGAAGCATGGGCAACGAGCGAGGAAACCGCTTCCTGTTGCTTAGTTCTTGCTGTGTTCAGGGAAATGGGACTCTGTACTGTCTCACTAAAGATGGGCAGGATTGCATCAAGCAATATTTGGCTCTGTCTTCAGTTTTGCCTAAAAACAATCATCTCCAGGATCCTGTACTCCTTCTCTGGCTCAGGAAGAGTTATTTCTGTTCTCTGGTGGTGTGATTGTGAATTGCTTTTGAAGCCAAGCTTTGCAGCTGACCTTTCAAATTTGAAGTGCTATCTCTTGTAGCAGAATACAACACTCCATTTTCCAAGTAATACTAGAGCATTCAAGGTCTGCTTTTTTTTATTTTGAGACTTCATTTTTCTAACCTTCTTTTAGTCTTCCATAAAGAGGATAGAAAAGGAGGAAAAACAGAATAGTAGCAAATGCCTGTAAAGATCCAAATAAACAGCGATGCAAAACTATTTTTAATGTTTAGTCAACTCTAGTCACAATTGCTTTCTTGTCATCTTTATTGTAAGCCTGTAATAAATAATTAACCTGTATTAAATAATAAATAATTAGGTGCACTACTTCTGTACACGTTGGTGTTATGTATAAACAGCTGCTGTCTGGTATTTGGATCTCATTTGACTTACTCCCTTTAGTGAAAATGCTAACCTAGAAACTGTCATCTCTGACTGGAGCAGTGGTGGTTCTGCTCCACTACCTGCATCTGACAGTGATCAGTGGCAGCTGTTTTGGAAAACAGTAGCATAAAAAAAAGTCTATAGTGGGAATATATAGAATAACTCTCACATTTGGGGAGCATTTCTAGTATATATGATGGTGTGGTAGAAAACAAAAGATGACCCTAGGGAGTTCAGTAGCAAAGATGTGTTCTCTTGCCAAACAATAAAGCATTGATTAAAAAAGTAAAACAATAGAATTTGTAAAAGATAAGCTTCTTGGATCATAATAAACTTCTTTTTACAAACAAGTTAATTTTCAACTAAAACTAATTCTGTAATTGGTAAAACTTCCAATTAAAATTACAGTATAAAATCAAGAACAGAATCTCCAGCACTTTCTCAGAGGTAGGTCCTGTTAACGTACAAATTTGACTCGCTGTAAAGTAAGCTAATAGTTCTGTCATTACATGCTCTGGAAACAGTTCACTAACTCAAAGTTACTTGTCTAAAAGACACAAGACACAAATGTGTTTTTCTGGGTTATGTGGGTGCAGGATGTGTGCCTGTCAGTGTTGGCTAGTACAGTTTGTGGTTAGTGCTATTCAGATGTGTTTTGAACATACACTGGTATTAATGAAAGCGGTTTGTATTGCTTTGAAAATGTATGTCGATGTTGCAGCCTGTTAGTGTTTTTGTGTAACACTTAAGATGAATAAGAATTATTACCCTGGGTGGGAAATGCTGGCTGCTGTTTTTGAGTGGAAAGCGATTGTAGTCAATTCTCACCAAGTAAGGCATCAGAAGTGCTAGATGCTTTTGAAAATTCTAGCAGATGTCTAACTCTCTATTTTTAGGTGCTTGAACAACATTTCAGAATCTGGTCTGAAAAAGCTAAAAACCCCCTGAAGATACCATTAGAATTTTCATGGTAAATTAATGCAGGTAGACAGATTATCTGTTTTATTAACTTGTTTTCTGTAAATGCTGTGAGTGTTTTGCAAGACTTGCAGGATCTGTTACTTTGAAACAATGCAATATCACCAGAAACTTACTCTTCACTGAAAGTGTAACAAAGGTGCTTCTTCGTGGTATTATTTGAATACAAACGCTCATAAAAGTGATTTCTGATTTTACTCTTAGTTTTACTTATGGTACCACCATCAACAGCTCTTGCTCCTTCTGTATGTTTCCTGTCTAGGCTATGTGTACCTTCTTTGAGTGAGGAGTAGATCTCTGTTGTGGTCATGACAGGAGTGCGTACCTTAAAGCCTGAGGCTATTTTGTTCTGTTGTCGTCTCTTCCCAGAAGCCTTCTTTCTGTGAGGCTATTTGCATTCTTCTTTCTTCAAGGAAAAGAATTAGATAAACCTTTCTGAATATACCCTATTTTTTAAATTTAGGTAAAACACACTTAAATCTAGGTTTCCTTAATTTCCTGGAAATTTCAGATAGATCATCCAGTCTTCTTTGTCCAGTACCAGAAAGGGTGTGATCAGGTGGGCTTATTCAGTGAGCATGTCCGCTATCTGTATTTTGGTTTGCGGAGATTGGAATAGAAATTCTGGAATGAGGGTAGAAGCATCAAGCATCCACAATGTAATCTAAATATAAAGTAATGAGTATTTTAAACTGTAGCTGATGAAGATGTAAGTCCTAAGCCTTTTTACTTACCTCTATTCTCCTTTCTCCTATTGAGGGTTTCTCAAATGATTCTGTATTTGATATTCCCATAGATGGCATCAGTTATATTTGATGAGGACTAAGAGTCGGTTAGGTGGCTGCTGTGAGATTCTGGTGCTGGGGTGTTTTTTTCCCTAAATACACCCAGAGATTGGTAAGCAATATAGCTGGGGGATACTTAAATTGTAATTTGAGATGGTGGTTTGGCGGATACCTTCTCTTTTGCCTCCTTTGGTTGAAACTCCTTTTTGGGATGTAAAAGAAGGCTCATCAGTGACATGGAAAATTTCTGGGTCTTGGTACGTGGTGCCTCTGACCTTTATGATGACATTGACTGATGTTCTGGATGACACTGTCCAGAACTCCCTGCCAAGCAACCTTGGCTATTGTTCCCCAGGGGGAAAAAAAAAAAGTAAAGCATGGGGATGGGGTTGAAGCAGCAGGCTTGCTAACCTAAGAGAAAATCCTGAAGCTACTGCTTGCCTGACCATTGTGGGCTCAAAGCTTTGGGACCTCAGTGATGTCTGTACTAGAATAAGTATTCTTTGTTTTAAGCTCTTTTGCTGAGAGAATAACAAAATAATCATCTATGTAACTAGACAGATAAATTGGGCATCCTTTGGGGGATGATGCCTTCAAGCAAGCTGCTGTTAAACATCTGTTGCCATCTCATTGGCCCTACACCATTCACTTGTGAAGTTGTTCAACAGAAATGGTGGGATAGAATTTAGCCATTCAGATGCTGTACTGCCACCTGGCCTGCTGGTTCTTAGTAGAATAAGTGGTTTACCCATGAGGAATAAAGTCTATCTGATAATTTTATTCTTAATGGCTATGAATGGGTGGGAAGCAACAGCTGCTTAACAGTGAAACAAAATTCTGATGGATGTGAGAAGAAGTCATTAAAATTACCATGAAAGTGGTAGAAATTAGGGAACCTTGAAGGCTTTAAAGGGTGCTATTAATGTATTCAAGATCTACTTTGCAAGGTGAATTACTACAGAGAAATTGTTCTCGTATCTCATTTTTACGTGGCAGCAGGCATCCAGAATAATTGTGTGTATGGGTTTTGTTCAAATGTGGCATAGGAGAATGGAAGTATTCCTTAACTTGTCTCTGAGAATGGACATAAAACTTGCAGTGTTATGATGTGCTGTTGCTAGCACCACATGCCATGATACTGAAACAGTTACTCCCAGAAGAACCTGATGGGCTGAGGAAATAAATGTTTAAAACTTGCATGAATTTGCATGCAATGAAGTATAATTATTATACATATTGGGCCTTCAAGAAGGAAACTGTTCTTAATTACAATTACATTCATGGTAGCAGAAAAGAAGTGATATATATTTATTATTTTTCACAGATCTATTATTTTATCTTATAACTTAGAATTGTCTTTATCTGCTAGATGTTTCTCCCTTTTTTGCAAAATTTTCAACAAAGACAGAGTCTGCTTCTTGTGTGGAGTAGTACACGAGAGGTCTTAGTTGTCAAATAACACAGCGAGGAGAAAACAGAAATTGTGGAGCAACGTATGAAATGACCAGATGAGAGACTTGTCCAATTAGCTTGTTTTTCTGTGTATACTAAGTAAAATAAGATCTTTTAGTAAGTTTATTGTATACTCTGTGAAAAATATATTATAAGAGAGTACTTTTGAAGATTATACTGCAAGCTACTAGTCACATGACAGAAGTACTGCTTGTCATCAGCACTTGAACAGTTTTCCTCTGAGCAAATTTTACAGAATTTGATCAGTCTAAGAGTCTGTAAAGTCTAAATCTAAATGAAACATGCCATAATCAGAGTTGAAAGCTGTAACTGACCTTTGGTGAAAGGATGGTATCGTTCTTCACTAACCATCTGTTTGTAGCTATTGTTGGACATAGACCATGGGATTACAGAAACTCTCAGCCTGAACCAGAACAGCCAGATTTACATTGTTATGGATGATGCAATGTATATAGATGGGCTACAATTTTCTTCAGAAATACATGTATGTGTGAAAGATCTCAAATCTCAAAGGATAGTTCCTGGTTTAGCATGAAACTGAGCTTCCTCTGCTGCTGCTGGAGGATACCAAGTCCCCCTAGATCCTCTCTAGGACTGTAGCAGGCAGGGATAGTCCTAGCTCTGCAGATCCGTCTGTGGGCTTCTTTTCTCCAAAGCTGAAGATTTCCCAAGTCCCCCCAATACTCAGTTTTCTCTGTCATTTGGTAGAATAGCTTGTGGGATTTTTTTTGTTTGTTTTAAATTTCTCTTGCTTCTAAGGGATGATATTTGTCCAATTAAATATTCTGGGCTATGTCACCAGATGCATGTATGTACACTATAGCTAAATCTCATCGTATGCTTCATCTGACCGGTCATGAATCCAGCCTTCTAACTCATTTAGCCACTTTAACGGCTCCAACTAACTTTTTTGTTGCCATCCATATATTATAACTATGCTGCTCCACATACCAGGCAGCAAAAACGGTGGCTTTTAAGTAGGTTTTTTTAATGACAATATAAAATTTGAAGATACAGCATCATGCTTGCCTAGCAGCAATGCTAGCCAGATGGAATGGATTTCTGACTAGCAAGTATAGGGTAACCAGTCACCTTTTGATATTGATTCTAGAACACGGAAATCTCAGAGCTATTTTTTCCAGGTGAGAACAGGATTTGAAGTAGTGCAACTTGTCTTCAGACCGCAGGAATGGCATGAGCTGGTTGCTGCCATGCTGCTCTTACCACATCACCATCAAACCACGCTTCTAGTAGTATGCCTAGCTGCCATTCCCCTCGGGTATCCTGCAAACCTGATGCACAATTGCATGGCCGGAAGTTTGATGCCTTCCTCAAAAGGAAGAGCAGAGTTATTTGTGTGGTGTGGAAAAGGCGTAGGGATAAAAATAAGGCAAATTACTTAGCTGATATTTATTTCAATGTTGAACTGCTGACAGATGCCAGCCTGTTGTTCTTTAGCAGAAGTGGAGAGTTGGTGATTGCATTGCGCACAGGTCTGTGCTATAAAGGCCTAAAAATAAATCTAGAACTCTGTTAGGAAGATATTTCCTTAACTGTAAAAGATTCTTTATTAAAAGTAGCACAGATTCTTGTTGTGTTTTGTTCTCCATTTCTTCTGGGTTTCTGTGTGGTGTTTGAAGCATTGCCTTGCTTAACTTCACTGTGGAGACAGTTTAATGATTAAATTGTATTTCGGTTCTGTGAAAATGTGGGAGGCTGGGGAATGGAAAAGTCATTTCGTCCTGTTAAAAGTGCGTTTTCAATAAATATGTACCTTCTTGTACAAAGGTTACCTCATCTAGTATGAGACTAAGGCTTTCCTCTTCCTTTATTACTAATAAAGCAAGGGGCATGTTGAGGCAGGTGTCATAAATACAAATGGATTATGTGATACAGTAGAGGCTCGAGTATCCTTTGGTCAGCACCTTCTAATAATGTGGAGGACATAGTTTATAGTTCTGGTTTTGGGGTTTTCATAGAACTTCTGTCATTATATAGGTTAATAAAGCTAAATTAGAGTCCACAAAACGCTAAGTTTTGGAATGAACACTGTATGTAGAATTGTATGTATAAACCCCTTAAAACCCAAACTGGCTATATATCCTTAAAACCAAACCAAGCTGGTTTGCTTTGATTTTAAGGATATATAGCTTGTACTATAGTCCTGTACTCCCCCTACTGCTGCTCAACCCCCACCCCCGGTTTGCTCATTATGTAGGAAGAATGGGATGAACAAGCTACACTTACATGTAGCTGATTTGTAAATGTCTTTAAGTGTAATGACTTATGCTTGCGATTGCGACCGTTTGCAAGAATCTCCAAACTTACAGTGAATGAGAATCTTCACAGGATGTTAAAAGCATATAATGGATTTTGTAAGTGTTTTATATTTTAGGAGGAATTTTTGCAATATGGCACATGAAACTAACAGCTTGTTAGTTTAAAATTCTGTAAGGAACTTGGTGTGTGGTGTGTGGTGGTTTGGGGGGGGGAGTTGTAGCTATAGTAAACAAAAAAGATCTGAAACAAATTGAAGTGGGGAGGAGCATGCAAATGATAATAGATCAAAGCTTTTGCAAAATACTGTTTTATTTTCCAAATGGATTCTCTGCATACATCATCTAAGCAGAAAAAGGAAAAATGTATGGAACACTTACAGCAGAAAAGGTGAACAGAGATGGAGGTAAGGGGCAGATTATTTGGTGAAGAAGTAAAGTAGCACATGGGAAAGGCACAGAAGAATCTTGGGCCAAAAGATCAATGATGGATCCAGGGGTTAAAAAAACCAACCTGGTTCTGTAAAGTGGGAAGTCGGATAGGAACAATGTAGTTAGCTTAGTTAAAAACAAGGCTTTGAGCATGTCTTGTGTGGTACGCTGGGCCAGAAGATGATATGGGCTTAACCTGACAGAGAACACAAACGAAGTTTAGCTGTTGATACTTGATCTTCAGAACTGCTGTCGCTCTGGGTATCAATAAATTTCCCTTGATATTGACAGTTTTGGTTCTCTGCACACTAGGAATTGTGCTGGTGAAGGGTTGAACTATGAACCTCTTCCATGCCCACAGTGGTGGGAATTTTGTTTGGGGAACCAGTCTAGTGAGTGTTTCTTAATCTGCCCAGTATACACTAGCAGGAAAGACTTCCATGAAAACAGGCCACACCTACCTCCTTTAAAATAAACAAACCAGCCTATAGCACAGGTGGACACTTGGCATGGAGGCAGTGATGTTTGATTGCGAAATGGTTTAGAGAGCAAATTCAAAACCTGGACACCTGAATGCCCTTTCTCAAAAGGTTTGTATGGTAAAATTTTCTCCCCCCCCCACCCCGCCATGGGTGAGGAGTGGTCAGGGACTAGGCTGTGGTGACTCCTTGAGGGACTGCATGCTGCTGTTTCTCCTGATGCATTACTAGATCTACTGTGCAGTAGGATGGGTGCTTTCCTGAAGATGTATGTGCATAGATGCGATTGCACTGTTTCTGTGTTTAACAGGATTGTCCTACTTGTATATACTTTGTATAGCATTTCCTTTTTCTAATCCACTCCCAGACTAGGTGTGAAAACATATACTAAAAAGCATATGTGTTCTTTCTCTTTTGAGTCTTCAGGCTCGAAAGAATTTGAAATAAAAGACAGGTAATGTGAGGAAAGAACAAGTTGTCTTTCTTGAACAAGTTGTCAAGTCCAGAGTGGCTGTACTAATGTCTCTGTAATTGTTACAGAAAAAGCATAGTGATAGGGGACAAAATAAAAGCTGAAATCGGTGAAAAGAATCAGAAATCTTTTTAGTGTGCTGTTTTGCTTGGATTGGTACCTTGTAATGGCAAGTTTTTCAGAAGTAAAGATCTTTTCAGTTGGTGGGTTCAAAGCCTTGCAAATTTTAACTAATATTTCCTTTTTATTGATACTGTGAACTCCTGCTTAAGCAATAATAATTTACCCTAACTATGTCTGTATTGATCTGGCACTGTTACTCCTTCTACATCCTGGTTCACATATTTAACTGGTATGTTATTCTGTGTTTTCTATAGTTTCATTCTAGAATAATTCCCTGTCCTGATTTCAGCTGAGATAAGAGTTAATTTTCTTTATAGTGGCTGGTATGGGGCTACGTTTTGGATTTGTGCTGAACACAGTGTTGATAATACAGAGATGTTTTAGTTGTTGCTGCACCAGTCAAGGACTCTTCAGCTTCCCATGCTCTGCCAGGAGCAGAAGAAGCTGGGAGGGGCACAGCCAGGACAGTTGATCCAAACTGCCCAAAGGGACATTCCACACCATATGGCGTCATGCTCAGCATATAAAGCTGGGGAAGAAGAAGGAAGGGGGGGGGGGGACGCTGGGAGTGATGGCGTTTGTCTTCCCAAGTCACCGTTACGCGTGATTGAGCCCTGCTGTCCTGGAGATGGCTGCACACCTGCCTGCCCGTGGGAAGGAGTGAATGAATTCCTTGCTTTGCTTTGCTTGCGTGCGCGGCTTTTGCTTTCCCTATGAAACTGTCTTTATCTCAGCCCAGGAGTTTTCTCACTTTTACTCTTCTGATTCTCTCCCCCATCCCACTGGGGCGGAGTGAGTGAGCGGCTGGGGGGGCTGAGTTGCTGGCTGGGGCTAAACCACAACATTCCCTCCTGAAGGGAATCTGCTGTCAGAAGTAGAAAGTACTGTGTATTTCCCGCTAATAAGTAATAGCCTTTTCTCGATCTGAAGCTTTACCAGCCTGTTTCTTAGAGAATGACACATTTGATTCACCTCCTGTGGGTATATAACTATTACTAGTATCACCGTTTGCCACTTTACAATTTAATTAACGCAAAGTCACCAAGTTTTTTTGAAGTAGCCTAAGGCTTCAGCTAAGAAGAATCATCTTAAATATGCTCTGCTAATGCCACCTGCTGATGCTGAGAGTACATATCTGCCTGCAGTTTTGTCTTATGCAAAGTTTTTATATGCAATCCTGTATCCATTCAATGAATAACTTTTCACATGCTTTGTCCTAGTGTCATTTTAGATCTGTAGTAATGAATTAGTTCCAGCTCTTATTCCAGTGTGTAGTAATTTCATTTTAGCTGTAGTCCAATTCTTAAAGTGTAATTCTGGTTGTTAAAAATAAATCCAACTTAGTCCTTGTTCTCACTGTTGTGTACTAGTTCCATGCATTGTTAAACAGCAGACTTACAATTGCTTACAGTTTTATAAAACCTGTTTATTGTATCTTACTGTCTCATAAAACCTTACTTTGTGTGTCTGTAAGCATGAAAACCTGTGTGTAAACTCTTGGACTTGCATGTGACACAGTGCAGTTAAACTCAGTTTCATCTTTGTGACCCAACATTTCGCTTTCTTTCTCAGTTGCAGAGTACCCATGTACAACATGTCCCTGGTGATCAGGATCACAGAGGTGGTAATAAATTCTAATTTTTTTACTGGGAGTAGTCTTAACTTTACCGACTGATGGCAGGCATGCCTGCCAATAGCACTGTAAGTCATGATGCAGTTGCACTTTTTTTTTTTTTTCCTCTTCTTTAGGATGTATTCAGCAGTGGATTGTTTTTGTTTTAAACCTTGTGTTTGAGTTTCTCTGCTTGCACAGTTCAATGTGATGTAAACAGCCAAAATAGTCAAGTCCTAGAATTACATTGTATCAACCTGTAGATGAACAGTAATTGAGTGGGTCTGAAGGAGACTGTACAGAATGGGGGGAACATTTTGGAAGTTTTGTTACCGAAAGTCTGCTTTTCAAATTAGCCTCCACTAAAGGCATAGTTTGCGGGGTGGGAAGGGAGAATAGTGATAGACCAGAACATGTCAGGCATGAGCTTAAACTGCTGAAAAAGAACTAATACCATTTTGGGGAGGGGAAGCTGAGCTATTAGCACTGTTAATTTACTCATACAGTAGCATCTCCTCATGCTTGACAGAGCTGGCCCCTTAAGGGGTGAGGATTCTGTTTGTCTTTCACATCTGCCTGTCTCAGCCAGGATCATATCCTTCACCTTTATGGTTAAGGACATAGTAGCTGAAACAAGAGCTGCTTCTTGGCTTTGGTGGGTTTTTTAAAGTATTTAATTGCTATTTATGACAAAGCTTTTCATTGGTCACTCTTAAATGTGTACTTTGCTGTTCCTCTCATAGGACCCCTATCTTTAGCTCATCTGATTCAAATAGCCGCTGTCAAAATACTCCAGAAGTTTTATGTTTATATACCTTATTCAAATCAATTTTATTTCTTTTTCACTCTGTGTTTTTACGCTGACTTAGTTGCAAATGTCCCAAAGTAACCATATTTCCCTTTACTCATAAGGGAAGAACTGATCTCTCTCTCTCTGTTCCTCTTGTGGATGTTGGGGCAGATATCTTTCGTCTGCCCTCAGGCACTGTGCTTCATTCTTGCGTGGTAGTGCGTTTGTTTTAGCATCCTACCGCCTATTTCCCACAACTGTGACTGAATTCTGTTCTTGTAGAATATAATTCTTTTCTGTTGCCCTTCATTGTTCTTGCTCTATGTTGTTTTTCACTAATTTACAGTAAGAGGAAAATATTTGGACTCCTGACTTTTCTTATGCTTTATCTCAGAAATACTTATCTTGTGGTTTAAAGTACGAAACAGTCACGGCCTCTGCTGACTGGCACAGTGCAAACCCCTTTGTCAAATGCAATAGTCTCTCACTGTGTTGGTCTTCCTATGTGGGAAGATGAGTTTAACAGGGATGTTGAATTTGCTTTAGAGTATTCTTGGAGTACTTATTATGAAAGTGAAAAATATTGTTGACAAAAAATGCAATATGAGCTTGATATTTTTTTTCTTATATAGAATTGCAATTTACCTTTGGTTTTTGAGGAAAATGGATTTTTTTAAACTGAAGGTATTAAGATGAAAAATTAACTTTTATTTCAGTAGGTAATTGCTTATCCATAAGTTTAAATTTTAGTAATCTCTTAATCCTTGAAAGAGGAGTGGCTGAGGGAAGGAAGAGACAACTGAATAGTTTTATTTCTTTTAAGCACCTTGAAGCTGTTTCTGTTGTGTTTGCAGATCCTGGATTTGAGAAGGTGATTCTGCTGCGCTTTAATTTTTTGAAGCCATAGGTAAAATTAGAATGGCTTTTGCTTGCCAGTTCCCAACTGTCGTCCTCTTTTCTGCTTGACCACTTCTCTGCTGTCTAAATGTCTGCTGCCAGTCAATACTTATAGAATGCAGAAATTTACTGTGAAGACAAACTCTCACACTGAAAATTTAGGACTGTTGGGGGAACGAAATATGTCACTAATTTGAAATCTTGTATTGTATTTCAGTAGAGTATGGGGTCTGTGGTACAGTAAACTGGCATTCCTATTAATATCAAGTGGATGTTACATAGGTAATTTCAATACATTTTAATTAATCTTTTAAATTCTCAAATTGAGGTAGCTGAAGATACATAATCATAGAGAAAAGAGATGGGTAAGGCATAGCTGAAAGTGGAGTTCCTGCCCTTGCTGATGAGAAGGTATCTGAGAACCCTATTGTTGGGGAAAGGACCTGCTTGACATGTCACATGCTGATGAGAGCCAACCCACTGAATTTTCTCAGCTGTGGTGTGGAGTGTGGAAAGAGAAACTAAAGACCACTGAAAAGGGAAAAGGTGCTTGCTGTAGTAATATTTTTCTATTTTAGTTTTGGTTTTGGCTGATATATGGATATACATGCATTTTGGCTGATATGTGCATAGAACTAACAGTATGAGTTTCTGAATTTAAAGACTCCTGGTTACAGCTGCTTGAACTGCACTTTGCTTTGGACTAGAACATGTGCTTAACTTGTATATCTGCCTCTTCTCCCCTCTTCCATCCCACAGCATGCCTCTCTGGAAGTGGACTGTGCCTAAATGCTGTAATAGGAGTTCAATATAGTTGTTAAAGGAAATGTGAGGAGAGAAACTCTCACTTTAACAAGGTGTGAGAGTCTTTATATGTGTGGAGACCTGCTGCACCCACACAGGTACCATGCAAAGATCATGTCATTTTAAAACACCATCACAGAAGAAAATTAGTGCTAAATGATGGTCTTTGTTAGTACTTAAGAACAGAATTAAGAAATGCTACAGAAGGTCTAAACATACCTGGTTCTTGCTTTTCACTCTAACAGTGGCTTGATTATTGTTGTATCGAAGCACTTAAGTGCAGTCTCGTTCTGACAAGTAAAATGAAGGGGTTTCATAGTCTCCTAATATTCTCTTTTGAGGAGAAAGGCTCAAAGATGTGGTACAGAGGAAACTGCATCTGATCTGCATGTACTCCCTAGTGAATGATACTTTATGAATGTACTATTAGAAGTCCAAGGTAGAGTAAAAATGTGCATACCTAACTGACAATGTTTAGATGCATGCAAAAATTGATGAAAATCCTTCTAATCCAGAAATCAAGATCCAGCTTGCTGGTAGATTTTGTATGGATTTTTGAATGTTGCATGCACACTAACAAAAGGCTCACCCAACTTACTTAGTCTGTGAACTTTGAACTAAGTAAGAAGAGCAGACTTTTTCACTGTCAAGTTTTCATTAAATTTTAAAATACATATGCAGGTTTTTGGTGTCGGAAAAAAAAAGAGTTTCTCCTGGAAGGATTCAGATTCAGGACTTTAGTATCTGCGTTGGTGGATCGCTGCTCCAACTATCACTGTGGTGCTATTCATGTATCATAATACCTATTAGCCAGGAGCTGAGGGCTCTGCTCTGGTGGAGGCATATTTACAGTGCGTGCATAGTCTTTACAGCTTATGATGATCATTGTTACAGCGCTTTCAATAGAAAGAGTTTCCCTGCTCACAACAAACAACTCGCAAGCTCACTGCACATCTCTTCCTAACCTCTTGCTGAGCCTTGACAGTCTGGCACAACTGCAGATTCTGCAGCTGTTTTTCTTTAATGAACTGGAAATGGCATTATACGGGTGCACGCTTAGTGTTAACCTGTGATTGATGTGCTATTTCACTAGGTAACTTACTATGTGCGCGTATTAGTGCAGAACAGATATGTTTCACTGCACACAATAGGTTCATTCTTCACCAGATAAATATAATGTGAGTAATTGCAGTTCATTATGTAAATATCTCTGTATGAGACTTTTATGGAGTAGTAATGGATTTTGCAGAATATTTTTTTTCTCCTACATAGAATACTGTTTTTTAAAGCAAGGTAACAGTGTCCATGAGGAGGAGGGCTTCTAAGCCTGCAACTTAGAATGTTTTATTATAACTTGGTCTGACTTGATTTGAATTGGAGAGAACAATCTTGACTATTCAAACATCTAACCATCTGCTACTGGGGAGAGAGGGGGGAAGGGTCCTTTCATCATAGGCTTCCCAATTTTTTTCAAGCAGCTCAGTGGTTCAATAGAAAAATTCTTAGACACTGAAAGGAGATGATGCTTTTAAATATTTGGAAATGCTGATTCAGCAGTGATGGCAGGCCAGAAGACCAAGTGAAAGGCTATTTGTTGTGATAGGCTGTATTGTTGTTTTTCTCTTTTTTTTTTTTTTTAATTTTTTTAAATCATCTAGATCATGGAAGGTGAACAGGGGTGGAATTTAAAAGAAGAGAAGCATACTCCCCTAAACAAAGGGAAAGAGAAAGGAAGGTTAAGAGGATGTGATGGAGAAGAGGAGAAATTAAGGTCTAAAGGCACAATAGTTTGTGGTAGTACCAGAAAAATGTCTAAAACATAGGAAGCCTCCTCCTAAATCCTAAACTTTATAGGGTTTATTTCAAGTATTTCTTTCCTTATCTGTGTATATGTTAGTATCGCTACAGAGATAAGAACAAATATTTCAATATAATAATAGAAGTGCATTCCAGTTTGAAAAATATGAGGAGGTCTTCTGTTGGTGAAGGGATCACTAAGAATGAAATATTAAAGAACTAAAAAGATATCCCTGTTAACCTCAGATTTTTTTTTTTTGTCTGACAACATGGTTTTAAATCCCATCTTCTCATATTTAACTGCATCTTTCTGCCTAAGTTTTGCATGCTGGCACGCAGAAAAACCCTAGCCAAATGAAAAAACACCTGGCAACACTTATTCCTCAGATTGCAGTGTTTTCATGAAGCTTTTCTACTTGGATAATGTAGCATGCCCCTTGTTTCTGGGCGCTAAAAACTAAATGTGTGAATTTGCTTTTTCATTACTGTTGGATTATTCTGCTTTGCAAATAAAGGATAGTGTCTTTCCTCCTTACATTGTCCGATAATGCCAAGATGCACAACGAAGTAATGTTAGTCAGCTCTGTGAAAAGGGAGATTGCAAGTGTTTGCAAAGACAGATCTTTCTGTTGTGTCGTGGTGAATTCCAGCCAATACTGTAATGTATCTGGAGAACCCTAACAGGCTTCCCATTTAACAATGTCTCTAAAATATTGACATATACAGAATGGAAGCCTTTGTTTTTTTGCTATAGCTAAGTTCCTTGCATATTGAACAAAAACCTGTAATGAGGAAAATAGTTTCAACTGACTTAAAAAAAACAGCTCAAGTCTATAAACGAATGAAAGAAAAAGCCAGATAACACAGCTGCTTTATGTAATGGCTAGCCAGTCTTCAAACAACTCGGCTGTGAAATCACGCAAGCCTTGAGATTATTACTTTTCCCCATTGGCAATATGTATTCTTGAAGACTGTGTGCGCTACTGTATTTCAGTCTCATGGTGGAGGTGGCAGTATGCTGGGTGGTGCATGTTGTGCCAGTTGTGGTAAATAAGGTCAATTAGGACACTAGTTTTTCTAAATAAATCCCCAGTCACTTCATCTACAATTCTTAAAAATGTGAAAAGCCAGTTCTCTTGGTAATACAGTTAAGGCAAGATGCCCAGAAAGATGACGTGTTGTTTTCAACTACTACAGTTCTCTGGTCTTACATATTTCTTGAAGCAGTAACTGATGCTCTAAGAAGTGCTGCTTGAAGTGTCTGCTGTTGTGGAGTGCTGCCTTTCCCTGACAACGCAACTGTGTTATCAGATGCTACCCCAGGGTAGTATGAAAGAGTTGTTCAGCTTTGCTGAAGGATTGTATTGACTGTATGCATCAGTAGGTTAAAGGCTGGGCATGTACTGATTATATCCAGAATAACTTTAAACATTGTATCAGGAAAGTGTTAGAAGCTTTTTGTTTACTTGATTTTTGGAGAACTTACCTCTTCAGAGATCTGCAGCTTCTCAGCTGTGTGTTATGGCTACCTTTCTTTGCCTAGGAGTAATTAGTTTGGTTAAGCAATAGAGACCAGACTAGGTCCACTAGCTTTACAACAAATGCAATACCATAATTTCCAGTTATGGTTTTATTGATGTGAGTAACTTGTGTTGCACAAAAGTAAATGTCCAGAAAAGGCGTTTAGTCATAACTTTTTATTCTCCCCAGTCTCTTACAGTCGGTGCTGTGTGGATGTACACAGATATACAGACAGGTCAGTCGGTCTGTGTCTGTCTGTCTCTCTCTGTATTTCTAACCTTTCCTAAAACTTGGGTTTAGTCACTTCTTGTGCAGGGTAGGTGCAAGAATAGGGGAGCTAGCAATTCCAACTATTACTCACTCTTACATGTAGCAAGCACAGTTTGGATGGGGGGAAGCTGTCTTAGGAGTGCAGTGTTTGCATTGGGACTGAGTAGTTTGGAAACTCATTATCTGGAAGTGAGAGAATGGCACCAGCTTCGCAGGGCATGGTGCAGCATCCTGATAAAACACACCAGCAAGAATGCTTGACTGATCAATGATTTCTAATGTTCAACCATTATATAAACTTGTATAGAACATGGATGTCTTGTGCTTCTTTAATCTCCTTATGGGTTTTCTTTTTCTGAATCTAGGAAGCAATAAACAATCAAATCATTACTGTGATTACAAAAGTATCTGCAATATAAATGCACTGAAGTATGCGTATTGGCTAACACATTCACTGAAAATATGGAGATAGCTGCATTTCTGGAGATGCTTCCTATCTTCTATGTCTGATTACTACCACAAACCTGTTAACAAGAAGTGCTATTGAAGTCTTGCAGTGATAATTACAAATTATTTTCCTTAATAACAAAAGGCTCACAGTATTTTCTTTGGCAACTAAAAAGATCTGACTTTAGATCTTAAAGCTTGAAACGAAGTAAGGAGTTTCCTAGAACAGCTGCTTGGGAGGAGAATTTTAAATGGTGTCAGTAGATGACACCTCGGGTGGAGATTCCCCGATGAGAAATAAAACCAAGGTGAATTAGCAGTGCGCTGATGAGTGGGTCAGTGATCTCGATCGGTCATGGATGATAATAGGTACTCTTATGAGCTTGCAGCTTTAACACTTGATTACCAGGCAAGTGTCACATGAGCACAGTGCATCTTAGAAGGAAGGCTCTTCGTGAATTTCTGATGCCTCCTGTTCTGGAGGCTGAGCAGCTCCTGCAGTTTGGATTTATGGTAATTTTAGATAGGCTTGAGCATAGGCTGTGATTTCAATGGCTTTCTCTTCTCCCATAGCAAGACTATGGGCAGCAGTCTGTATGACTCAGAAGGGTATGTAGGATGAAACAGCCTTTATTACATTTATAAAGAAGGACGGGAGTATTGAATTTAGGGATCAAAGAAGTCAGAAAACTGTTTAGGGAATCTTATGTGCTTTTGTGAGAAAATGGGCAGTACCATTCTTGCTTGGAAGAGTGAGACTTGCAATAGGCAAAGGTGCGAACTGAAAGTAGAGACACATAGCAATGGGTTTGCAGGAAAAAAAAGATGGTGGGGGGATAAATGTATTAGAGGAAAAGTAGGGAGCCTTAGTTTTCAAGGACCAAATTATGTATCAGGTGTCATAATGCTCAGGAGAAGCTCTTGGGGTCTGATATCTTTCTTAAGCTTTTCTGTGAAACATTGACAAGATGTCCTGTTGCTTTTTTCCAGCAGCCCTCAGCTAATTCAAAAAATACCAGTTTGGGGAAAGTTAAGTTCATTCTCCATTAAAATGGAGACAGTTATTTCTAGTAATGTCTGAGAGATGGAGGGCTGAGAACTGTCCAAACCTTTTTTTACGCTTATTTGAGAGGTCCTTGATAAATGGCATATATTATTTATTAACAAAACATCACCTTTGGGTTAAGGGGTGGTGTCACTGCCCTTTGATCAAATACCATATTGAATCCATTATCTAAATTTAGTGTATTAGTCCCCATTTTATTAACAAATTGAAGAGTAAGCAAAAGTGTTTTCATGACACAAAAAAAAACCAAACTGAAAAAAAACCTAACCCAAGACATTGGGGTGGGATAACGCCCAATAATCAACTTTGGCTCAGAATTTTGCTGCTTTTTCTGTATTTTCTACAGTTTATCTAATATTGGTTGCTTATAAGTAGAATCATAGTGTAAACTGGCATTTGTGGGTGGGTTTTTTTGTTGTTGGTTTGTTGGGTTTGGGTTTTGGTTTTGTTTTTTGGGGGGTTTTTTGTGTTGTGTTTTTGGTGTGTTTTTTTTTTTTTACAGTCATAGGAAGGATGGCTATATTATGGCCTGAACTTGTTAGTCTTATTGTTTAAAATGCAGTGATACATTAAAAAGTAATGAGCATAGCAGTCTGAGTGTGTCTCTTGCAATGTTAGTGACACTATGATGGATTAACAGCCTGTAAAATAGAAATGCATGCTCTGGCAAATATTTTACCTAACACTTATTAGTATATTTATGGGTATCAATTTTGCTTTTACTTTGCATCTTTTAAGCGTAATTGTGCTTTAATGTATTTTAAAAAAACACAACAACCTAATAAATCTGCTGTTCTTCAGCAGGTGAAGCCTGAGCTTTTCATGGCATGTAATGTCAAGCTATATTTTTAAAATAGAAGTAGAATTGGACCACTATAGACAAGTCAGAATTTGAAACCCCAGACTAAGAGACTATCTTGTATTTTTTCTGTGATAGGGTATCATTCTGTGTGATGCCTGAATTACTCATTATGCCCAAATCCACTTTTTCCACTGACAGGGTATTATAGGAGTGCCCTAATAATAGATTGTTTCATCTGCTTACAGGCAGCAAGGTTTCAACTAATGTTCACTAGAACAAGTAGCTACTTGTGTTGGTGCTAAAAAATGCAATCTTAAATTTAGTTCTTACCCAGAGTAACAGTAACTGCTGAAGAAGAGAAACTTGATTTGCATAAAGCAGCAAGTCTTAAATAGGTTTTATCAGGTTGCTATTGTGACCTTAAGACAATTATGAATTGCCTACGGTCTTTTTGAAGTTAAATCAATTTTAAACTCTGAAAAGTTAAGAAATGTATTTAATGCTTCCTAGTATTATTTTAGTCTTATTGAAACCTGTTTGCCTTTTGATAATCCTTGGTGGTCTTACTCTGCAATTGTGATCATATATTTAAGACAGTCTAATATCCTTACGCTTCAAGACTTTTTCTTATGTTGATGTATATTTTTTTATGTAACAAGTTACTCGAATTCATTACCATAATGTGCTTACTTTTTAATACATGCTATTTCCAGTAGCCTTTTGAGATAACTTTGATTTTCAGGATCAGTCAATGTTCATGATAAATAAGACTCACCAAAGTGATAAAGCAGAAGTAGATCACAGGTTAGCAACTGCTGCCATAGAATTATACAAAATTCATTTTCTGTAACATCTCATAAGAGCACTGTATTGACTAAACTACCAGTTTCTTGATCTGATATTCAAGACTTCAGAAAAGCCACATTTCCACCTCAAAATTCATACTTGTGATGCAGGAATTAATTGGAGAGTGACAGAATTATAGGCCTCCAAAGTACCTAATGGCTTTACGTAATTACTTGACATAGCACTGTTTCTTGGATCAAAAGCTGTGTTACATTTTCAACTTTGCAATAAGGACAGTATTTTGAAAATAATTAAATGTTAGACTAAAAGTTTGCAGGTTGGTTTCAGCTGAGTGGTGAGAAACTTAACCTCACTGATGACAATGGGTCAATAGATGACACATCATCCGTTGGTGCCAAAAGAGGTCTGTTTTGAAAGAGTCTGCTCAGTACCACTTCCCCTCTTTCTCCCCCCTCGAATACATCATTTGTGGTACCCAGTGTTTATGTGTCACTAATCCTGCCAAGATCTGAAGTGAAAGCAATGCTTTTCCTAACCTTTGAAGTCCGTATTTTGGGCTTCAACAAGGGTCCCTTAAAGTGGCTCTGAGGAATTTGCACGGTTTGGGTGAACTGTTCAGACCACCATAGATATGACTAGGGGTTTCATTCTGGTGTGTAGACAGTAATAGATTAGCACTTAAGTATGTTGTGACCTTTGGTCTTCACTTGTATCATCAGAGAAAGAATGCTAGGTTTGTTTGTTTCCATAGTATTCTGTCCATTAGAGCTCTCAATTACAGTTTTTCATTTTTAAGTCCTATCTTCGGTTTTCAAGTGTTTTGAATGCATTGAAAGCATTAACATTTACAATCTAGCACTAGCCTTGGGAGTAAAAAGGTAATTTATGTTACAGAAGAGTTCATTTCCTAGCGTGACACTTGAAAGAAACCAAATGCGGACTTTGTCTTAATAGTTGAAAATTCAAAATAAATGAAGCTTATGTACAATGGCACTAACAGACTAGAGCTACAGTGGACTGCTGAAATTAGATTTGGTTAGCTATAAACATCATTAGCTTAAAGCATTCTAGCTTATCATGCAGTGTGAGCTCTCATAGGCTGGGATGTGATAATGCTTTGCTCTTTTACATTTTAACTCCTTGTGGAGATGCTAAAGCCAGCTGAACATAGGCTTTGTAGAAGCTAAATTAACCATGCGTTCCTTGGAGGTTTATGGCAAACTGTGAGGTTTATTTGGTGTTGAAGTGTGCTAAAGATAATGTGACAGTAACCTAAAATGCTGTACTTGCAACATATTGTGAGTGTATATTAATACTTTTAAAAATCTTTAGAGATTGTATTTATTCTCGGGTAACTGATTTTGAGTATATGTAAACATAGGTTGCATATACCCTTAATATACTCAAGAACTGAAATACTAGTGTTTGATTTGACCTGAACAGTGTACACAAACAAGATGATAGTATTACAAAATTGCATACAAATACTGACATGGTTTAGAATTCTTGCAGTATTTTTATTTCTACAAGTCACTAGCTCATGCCCATTATGTGAAATTGTGTTCATTTAATCCAATGAGTAATGTTACTTGACCTCAATCTTCGTTGTAAGTGGGTTGGAATAACTAGGCATTCTCGTACCAATGAAACACTTAGATTTATACACATGGGACCTTCATAAAATTCAAAGAATACATGTATGTATGTTAAGTCTCTACAGAATAGGTCTAATGTGCAGTCTCTTGCTCTTTCTCAGATGTACAGCTCACTTGAAACAAGTAAGCCTGTGTTCTCACAGCATGCAAACACTACTTGATGAATCCTTCCACCATTGGGTTGTTTCCAAATAATAAATCCCGAAAGTTCAGATTTTGCCTTTCATCTGGCAATCTCAGTGCTTTGTGAAGCTGAGATGACTTGTTATCCCTCTGCTTCTCCTGTGTTCATTTCCCATGTGTAAGTGTATGTGAAACATACTTGCAGAGAAGTAAGGGAAAAGTTGCATACAGTTGTTAAAGGCTAGTACAGGACATTAAATATAATTGGTTATTGCATGAGGTGGCTATAGCCCTTCACTTCCTCCCTTTTTTTCCCCCTCCCACTGCCTTTATTTAAGGGATCACTTCTTAAGAGAAGTATCTCGGAGAAGGGAAAAGGGGAGGAAGGGACATCTTAATCTCTTGAATCAAACAAAAAAATGCAATGTAGAGAACACATCTGAGTATTATAATCTCAGTATTTAGAACTGCTGAGGAATATACTACAAAGCAAGTATTAACATCACATCATGCCGTGTAGTTAGGACTTGTCTATTTTTGAAGTATCTGAATCTTCTAATATATGTGGAATATAGATAAACTGATGTATTTCCTTTTTTGTGGGTTTTTTTTTTTTTATTAATTTGCAGTGGAGGTGGCTTGCATCTTCGGCAAGGCTTTTAGCACTTTAGCCTTCTGCATTTATTCCTCTCTGTTTAGAACTCATTGTAGATAAGCATCTGAAAAAAGAAATACAATAAGCATTTGTGTTAATTATATCATTTCCTCCTACTCTTCTCCCCTGCACCGTATGTTCTCTTTTCTCCATGCCTCTCAATTTTTTTATTTTTTTTTTTTTTAATTAGGGCTTGATACGTGTCTAATCAGAAGACCTCAAAGTATGCTCTGATGATGCAAATGTGACCCTGTTCCTGCACCTTTTATAAGTGTAAATATATCTGGAGGTAGACAGAAGAAAGAACAATGGGATTAATTTGTCAGGTAAAGTTGCTATACATATTTATGTACAGGACTTTCCCTTAGTCTGTGTTCTCTACTTCAGCCTTTGTGTCAAATCTCCTATTACCCTTTGCCCTCAACCTGGTTGGGTTTTTTTTTTGGTTAGTTGTTTTTTTGGGGTGTTTTGTTTTTCCCCCAATCCCTCAGTTATTTTCCTGAATGTGGTCCACTGCAAAAGCTTTGGGGATTCATCAGCTTTCTCTGACTGTGCCTGTGACTTTCTGTTACAACACTTGATGATTTACATGTCCAAATTTTATTTCTGCTTTCATGGGGAAAACAGCTTCTTTCATTTTCTGTGGGATACTAAAATGTGCCATTTGTACTTGATCATCAAAGACACAGCAGATTAGATGCCATTTTTATCCCTTAAAAATCGGGGGCTGGGAGCAGGGCGATCCAACTTAATACACTTGTATGGGGAGCTCTGCTTCTGAGACCACTGGCATGTAAGTAACTTACCTGCACTTACTGCTGAGATGCCCTTTGGTTTTAGAACGTAAATTTGCTAAGCGCATAAACATCCTCCTTCTCTGATCAGTTATCTGTACATACATTTTCCTAGTGGGACCAGCGCTTAAAGATTCTTCCAGATTCGGCAGTTATAGATAACAGCATAAGGACTGATGAAATGCCACATTACTTCCAAAATACAAATTCATTACTATGCTGCTTTGAAACTTGGCTTTCTTCTGACTTTGCTCCAGGACATCACAAGGCTGTACCAAATAATGAAGCACACTGCTATATCCCCAGTAGAACAGACTCAAACCTTTCAGCAGAACTTACTACTTTTTTTTTTTTTTTCCTATTTTATTTTCCTTGGTCCTTTTGCAAACCCACTTAGGGAAAGTTTCTGCATCCTCCTCATGAGGACAACGACGGGGGAAATGGTAATGTTAGTTTTGAACCTGGTGTCTTGACTGCAGTAACCTGCATACCAGCAATAGTCAGTAGTGGTCAGGCCAGGGTACAATAGCTTGACAAAGTATTGTTATTTCCAGTGGTTTATATGTATGGTTTGTATGTGTTAAATCACTGTTACAGCATAGGTTTGCTTTCTGTTCACTGAATTATCGAGAGGAACTAACTGCCTGAACATAACCCGTGTGCATTAATGAAAGATGTTGAAAGCGCTCTATGGTATAATGCATACAAACGTTTGTTAACACGAAAGGAGGTGGCCATGCTTGTACTGTCAAGTATAAGTTTCTTTCTCAAGTGAATCTTTTTCTGAGACTAGCAATAGTAGAAATAGGATTTCTATACTAAACAAGTGCGAGTGTCCAGTTACACATGCGAAATGCATAAAGTGTAGATCTGACATGGTATTGAACATATAAATGTAAATAAAGTCAAGGTTTGACAAGTTACTTTATCATCTTCTCTTGACAATAATTAGTGGTAGATTTAATACATGTTAAATTTCTCAGGCCTATTGAACACCGGCACGTTGTATATGCTTTCAGAAAGTTTCTAGGGCTTCCAGTAATTCTCTGAAGAATTGAAGCTAGCTGTTACTTGTCACCCGTGCACTGTGTTGACTTAAAGCAGATAAGGATCTGTGTTAATGTAAAAACAAAATCTGAGTCCCACAAATTAGCCTTATGAATTTCCTTCCTGACACTGTTTAGCATGCAAAAAGCTAAACAGCACAAGTAGTGAGGCAGTCCACCATTCCTGTTTCATTCCTAGTTTTGAAAAGATGCTATTGTTTATATAATATGTTCAAAGGGGCACATAATTCATTATATACGGTTAGTCAGCCATGTGCATTTTTACATCTCTGCCTGTAGGTAGGCTGAACACCTGGTGTCATGGCAGCATATTTAAAATGCTGCTTAGAAAATCCACAGTGACAGCACAGATAATGGGACTTTCAAAATGGTTGATTAATACACAAAACAAGTGTCCCTTTTGACAAAACTTTCATTATTCCCTTCATATGACGGTAATAGCACAGACAGAAGTATGATCTATTTACTGTTCCTGGTGGGGATGGCCAGCGGGTGGTGAAAGTGGCAGTGTACCATGCTACTCTCTTCTCTACAGTTTCCCTAAGGTAGTCTTTCTATCTTTAAACTTCTCGTTTCTTCTGAGAAAGCAGAAAGCTGTTATCAGCCAGGTGTTGAATAGAGGTTTTGATATTTAAACCAAGCTGTTCAGTGCTCTTAGAAATGTTAATGTGGAAAAAAATACAGGTACGACATATCTAGCTTCAAGACAGAAAGTGTTAAACAAGACAAGAACAGTACACAAAAGCAGAGTGAGTACTTTGGGATGTTAATTCTAACTCCAGAGGGAAGAAACGAGAGTTCTGGAGTGGACACTGGAGCTGTATGGTATGATGCAAGGATGACTCAGCCCACGCACAGACCATCTCCAGGTCTTGCCGTGGTTATTTACATTAAAGTTCAATTGCTATTTTAAGTCTGTGCATTTAGTGGAGAAGAAGGTGGGAAACGAGGAGGGAGAGGAAGAAAAGCGAAAGGAGGGAGGGTGGATTTTAAAATGCAACAACAACAAGAATACCTGGACCAATCCCTCCTGCTCCCCGCGCTGCTCTCTCCGTGGAGGAGCCTGCAATCCTGTGTTTGCTACACCGAGGGGGTTCTTCTAGAGCGCGAATTAGTCATTTATTCATAGGCTCGAGCCGGTTAGCCCGCACCGACCTACTCGTGCTGCGTGGCTTTTCGGTGGCGGGCCTGTGCTATCCCGCTCTCCCGGGGAGCGGCTCGCCGCCGCGCTCGGCCGCGGCAGGAACCAGCGGACGCGCCTCCGCGCCGGGCCGCGCTCCCCTGAGGGCCGAAGCCGGGGCTCGCTCCGGGAAGCGGCGGCTCCGGGAAGCCGCCGCCCGCTCCGGCTCGCCGGCGATGCTCCCTCGGCGGCGACCGCTCCTCTCCTCCCGCCGCCTGCCGGGGCGGCTCCGCGGCCGCGCTGCCGGGCGCTCTCGGCGCAAAGGGCTGAGCTCCCTCCATCCGTCGCCTCTCCGGGCTGTGCGACAGATGCTTGTCATGCGGCCGTGCCCTGCCTGAATTGGCCGGGCCTCCGGTGGGTGTGCACGGCCCGCCGCCCCCGCCCTCCCTGGCTCAGCCCCCGGCAGCGTGCAGCGCTCTCGGCGCCTTCCTGCAAGGGCTCAACTGCACTTTCGGCTCCTCCAGACTTTCTCTGCTTTTGCCGCCCAGAGGCACCCTCCCTCTGGTCCAGCTCCTCCTGCGCCTGCCTCTCTGTCTCCGCGCTATCCCGTTAAAAGGCTGCCGCTCCTGCTCCGCTGAACCAGTGCATTGGCTGACTTGAGCTGGGATGAAGGCTGGAGGCTACCGGCGAGGAAAAGGAGAACTCTAGGCAGCTTTCCATTTGCAAAGTGAGCAGTAATTGCAAGAAGACAGCCTCCCCACTTGGAATCAATAGTCTGCTTTCTTGCTGCTAAGGGCACTTTGGAGCAGCAGTAGGTCACTGAAGTAACTCCAGCACACTGCTGTCTGCGGAGTTGTAAAGAACTACATGCAAGTGGCTGCAGTAGTGCTGGAAAACGCTTTGCTGTTACCAGGGACACAATAGTTTTCAAGTCATTAGAGCTTCGCTTTTGGTCCCCTCCTTCCGTTACACAGAGAAGGGTCATTCTTTGGAGGGATGAGGATGGAGCTGTGACTTCTTCCAGTGCTGTTCTAGTGGAGGGGGTAAGGGTGGGGAAAGAGGCTTTAGAAGCAAAACCCCACTGCTGCTGAATTCACCTCTACTTGAATTTCCGCAAATCTTTCCGGGCACAGAGAGGCACAATGCCAGAGAATCTGAATCTTCTTCGGGCTTTTTGGGGGTTTTTCTTTATCTTCTGGACAGCTTTTAACACAGCCTTAGTGGATGTGGTTGGATCGGAGCAGCAGATCCCCTTGTCTGTGTAAGTGCTTTCATGCTATTGCTCTCAGGACTATGCTCAAGGATGAGAACTTGACTGCTCAAGTTCTTATCTTTTTATATTGCAGATATTTAACTGTTCGAGGTACCTTTGCTCTTCCATCAGCTGTGTTTAAAGTGGTAGTCTCTAATGTGCTCAGCACTACTTTAATTTTATTGTAGGAGCGTGTGTTGGTGGAGTATGTGGCCGCAGTCTTAACTTAAGCGCTTGTATTTACTGAAGTTGATGCTGTTATGTTAACTCCTTCTCATGTGAGAATTTATCATTTAGAACTGTTCTGCTATTTTATCTGCTTCTTTCCTTTCAATGGATATATGTTATATTGTGCCAAAGCATGTTTCTGTACAAGGTGATTCTTTAAATTTAAACAGTGCAGATTGGGTAGTTTCATATCAGAGGCCTTACTTTAGCACAGCCTCTAGTTTGTGCTAATACTCAAACAGCTTCACTAATCTTTTGCTGTGCTTAGGTTCCTTAGTGAGCTCTTTAATGCAAAATTGCTAGGATCCTTCTGAGTGCAGCTGAAGCTGTTACAGTCTGTGTTGCTTGCTATGACATATATATTACATTTCTTCCTGTCTCTCATTTTTTTTCTTCACAGTGTAAAGCTCTGGGCCTCGGCGTTTGGTGGGGAGATCAAATCTATTGCAGCCAAGTACTCAGGTTCCCAGCTCCTGCAGAAGGTAAGGATCTCTTCAGTTGCAATAAGGAAGGTCTTAACAGAGAAAATGGAGGCAGATTTAATTTTTTTAATGAATAGGAAAGCAGTGCTGTACATGCTTTGGTCTAAGATCTATTTTTGTATTGTATACTAGTCCCTGATGACTCTTTGCATTGCACTGCACTGTTTGGAGAGTCCTTGATTAAACTGATATTTTTCTTTTTGGATGATTTTTTTGTTGTCATTAGAAAGTAAACTCCAACACTTTTATTTCTTGAAGTCTAGGCTTCAGCCTCAATTGCGGGTATTTAATCTGGTTCTGCATTGTGATGATGATGTTTCTGTGTAGAAACAGCTGCTGCTTATGAAAAATGTTAACTTCATTCAAGGAGCAGAATTAGTGCATATTGTATTATTTTCACCCTGTGCTGTATGTACGCGATTCACTGTATCAGGAGAAGGCGGCTGCACTGTTGTTTGTCATCTCTGCAGTTTTTACAATCCCATTATTCCCCCAATCATCTCAACCCAGTGCTGGGATGTATTACATCATTACAGATAAGAGGAATGAATGTGGTTATCTTCTTGCTCAGCTGCACAGCTGGGTAATAAGCTAGTGAAGTATTGCAAAAACTTGAGAAATTGGTATAAGTCTCCATAATTGGGGCAGAGGGTAATGAGAAAGCGGATTTGAGTATTAGGTATATCGAGGACTGTCTACTCTAATTTAAATATGCAACCTATAGTAAAGTTCTGTATTGTAGACAATTTATTTTTACAGCAGTTGCTGAAAAAAATATAATAAGAGACTAAGAGGAATATGTTAAAGAGTTTAAGACTGTGATTTTGTGGTATTTAATATGTGATCCTCAAAATGCAATATGGAAATGGAAAAATATTGAGATATTAACTGACTACAGAGACACTCATTCAACCCAGATGATAAATTTCTGCTGTTTTTTTAGACATGATTTTTAGTTCCGAGTAACGCATTAATTTTTTTTGCCTGGTTATGAAGGAAATTATTCCTTGAGCTTGTAGCACTTGTTTTGAAAGGCTTGTATATATGTGAAATTATGTAACAGGCAGTACACGTAACAGTTCAAATAAAAAGCTTATACTATCCATGTAAAATGAAAGCAACTGACCTAATGATTACTGAAGGCATATGAGTTCCTTAGCAGTCTTTTTTGTGTTGTGTATCTGTCTTTTCAGTGTTGTATACCCAGGACTGCAAAAGATGAACTTCACTAAGCTAAAATACAGAACTATTAAGAACAAAAACATTTGACGTCTCTTACTCTTTTGAGGCCATTTAAATGGCTTCATTTCAATATATTGGGCAAACTTTTAATCTGAAAGTCTGGACATTCAGTATTTATTATACTTCTGGCTCACATTCTTTAAAGTCTGTGTCTTATCACATTTTTGTATGAACTCCTTAAATTTATAAAGCAGATGGACCTTTCAGTTTTGATTAGTATATAATGAAGTATTATTAAAAGGCTTTAATTTTTTTTATTGGACCATAACAAACAGGTATCTTTATTTAACTTTGGAACCGTTCCATGCGCAGCCATTTTTGTGCTAAAATGGCTTTAAAAATTAAATCTACCAAATGCAGGTATTCCAACATTTCCTAGAAAAATACGGAATATACTGTGTTTCGCAACCGTGCTGAAATCCACAAAGAATCAGTATGAGATCCTTAGTCATTCTTTTCTTCCTCCATAGTAGATACTGCTGTCATCCCATCTGTAATGTATCTTTTCCCTCTGAAGTGGCAAGATTTCTTCCTATTGGTTGTTATAATTGTAGGTAATTGGAAGCTATTCATTTTACCTTTTCATCATCATCCTTTCTATTTCACTAACAAATGTGTGCTCCTGTTTTTGAAGGTGGACAGTGTATGTTCATTCCAAGCTATTTTGGTTTTGTTTCTTGCTTTTGTTATATTTCTTTATAGAATGAAAGAGGAAAGACAAAATGCAGATTTGACAGGTATTTAGAACATTTTTATTCCTTTACCACATCCCCTATTCCTTTTTTTTTTTTTTCTTTTCATGTTAGGGTAGTTTTAGGAAACCTCTGGTGCTTTTTATTTTTATTTAAAATTCCAAGTGTCTCTGTACTTTTAAGCTTGCTATTCCTTGCTGTTGATCGTGGCAAATGAGCCTGGATGACAGAGTTTAACATGTATATTTTTGTATTGTTATAAGGTATATTAAGCTTGTGTGAATAAAAGCATACACACTTCAAGATCTGCAAGTATTTTCAGCATGCAAAGTCAGTGGCAGAAGTTGTCATAACAATTAAGGAAGCGACAGCGCAGTAGGGCTCTAAATGCAAACGCTTCCCCCCCCCCCCCCCCGTCCCCCCCCCTCGGCATCATGAATCCATTTGGTATTTCCTGTGAGCTCTGGGTGATCAGAGTCAATCTCTTTTTAAAGTCAAGATTCCACTTCTAGAAGCAGTGCATCTTCTAATATTCTAATATTACTGGAGGAATCCACATTTTCTGATGATTAATTAAGCATTCTTAAACAAATGTATCTGGGCAGTATAGATTTCTCAATTACCAACTGCTTTGTAGTGCCGTTAGTTTAATAAAGGCTTACTGAATGAAAAATTAATGTAAAGGTTACTTGACTCATTTTGTTAGCATATATAGTGAGCACTACTTTCAAAGGAATGAGTTTGAAATCAAGGCATGATTGACACTCTCTACTGCCTAAATGTTTTACATATTAAGAGTCATTTGACCCATACTAAAATTTCATTGAGCAAATGAGGTTATGCGAGATACTCAGTAAAGCAGAACTTTACCAGGTTATAGCTGTGAATATTGATTCAGTTATTACAATTCTTAAGTCTTGCTGTACTGTGAACATCAAATGACTAACCAGCATTGCTGTCCTCTTGAGTTTCAAAAAGGTGCGCAAGAATTTTTGAAACCATTTTTTTGAAAAAACACTGCTTACCTTATCTTAATTGAATGTTTTATTATTTTATTGCATTATGATAATCTTATCCAAGTACGTTGTTATGCATCCTAAGAGTATATGGGATGTGTGGTTTTTCCTGAAATTGACTTTAGATGAAATACACTGTAAATAGCTCAGAAAATAATAATAATAGTTCAGTAAATAATTTAAGAAATGATGATGAGCTTTTAAGCAAAATTAGCACTTAAAAATGTAGCATTTTAATGTTCTACTACTTGCTTTCAAAGTGAAGGCAGACCATTCAGTGTTCAAAAAACCATACAGAAGAAAATAGGACAATATTATTCCTAAGTTATCTGATTTATGGCGGTTTTACAGTTGTCATACAGATTTGGCAGCATACGAGAAGCTGCTTGGTGCTGTAGAGACATGCACCCTTCACCTAGGTAGCAAATACTGCTGGGGCCTAAGAATTGATTGAAATGTTAATTGTCTCTTAAGTGCTTATATTTTTTCCTTAGACTTTCAAAAGACATCTGCCTTGTTTGAATCTTGATACTTCTCTAAACTTTTTTTTTAAATACTCTGATTATGTTTAGTGACTACTTTAGTAAATACAGTAGCCCACTGGCAAAGCCAGACTTTAAGAAGTATAGGATGCAAAGCAAGGGTTAGGTGCCAGGAAGATACCTGCTTCAGCTGCTATGATTAGAATTTTGGAGGAACAGACTTTGGGGAACGCTACTGTTCACATACAGTGTCCATGACAGTAATGTGTTTTCAGTTCCATGCTGTTGCAAAATAATAGTAGTAATAAAATGGAAGCAAAAAATGCAGGTAATGTGCTTTCTGTTAATGTTAAATATAGTTGTTATTACACAGTAAAGCTTTTCTAATATCAACGAGTGTCTGATTCTCTAAAAATGCAGTGTGGTCTATGCTTTCTCAGATTTCTTTTGGAGAGACTTTTTTTTTTTAAAAAAAAAAAAAACCTCTGAGCTCTGATAATTCTCGATTTGGTCCTAAATAGTTGATATTATTTTATTGTAAATGTAGGAACAGTTTCTAACTGAAAAGAAACTTTTATTTATCAGTTCTGCCATAAAGGTTTCTTACTGAAGACAAGCTTGTTTTAAGGCTATCTCAGATTTTCTTACATAAGTCGTCTAACGGAGTCTTCCCTGTTATGTAAGCGCTGAGTGCCATGGTCTCAAGCAGTCTGTAGTCTGCATCTGCCTACTCCTTTCAATAAATTCTTCATTGTGTTAGGAGTTCTCAAATCATTGTGTTTTCTCAAAGCAGGTTTTTCAATCAGTATAGCATTCCTATTTTTAAAGGTCCAGAATTACATTTTGTGTTACTGACTAGATTTGGTGCTGTATCTCGTTAGTTTCTTACAACTATGGAAACATCAGTGCAAAACTAATATAACCGGGTGATTTAGATCAATTAGCATTCAGCTGGTATATCTGATTCATGCAGTACATCTATCTTTAGTTTTAAATTGTATAATAGTGACTTCAATTCTTAGAGAAGTTTAGTCCAATCATCTTGACATTAATTGCTTTTCTTTTATTCAGCCATATGTTGGTTTTGGTTTTTGTAGGCTGTTTCTTTTTTGCTCGAGACACTGCAACTACTGCTTTGAAGGAAGGGTCAGTAAGACTGAGACGTGCAGTTTAAGATATAGATGTGGATCGGCTTCTTGGATATCAATTTAAACTTTTGCAAGCTGAGCAATTTTAAAACTGCAAAAATAATACTATTTTTTTTTCCTATCAAAAATAGGAGAAAAAATGATCAAAAAACTGTAGACACGTGACTGATTTTTAAAAAAAACCCACCACCACCGCCTGCAAAAACCCCAAACCAGCAGCACCCCCCCAAAAAAAACCCCAACAACAACAACAAAAAAACCAAAAAAAAAACCAAACCCCAAAACCCAACCACCAGCCAGGTAAATGGTATAGAGCTTACCAAAAGCTCTACTCAGAGTTAATTCATTATAATTCAAACTCCTGAAGTCTGGATTATGTAAAATGTGTCTCCTAGCACTGAATTAAAATCAAGCATTAGAAAATAAAAGAAATATGCATCTAAGAATCTTAAATCACTTTAATTCTGATGATTAATGCAAATGATGTTTTGGAACTTGCAGAGCTCCAACCTCCATTCCCTTTAAATCTTATGGATCTTTGGGCTATGTGGATTACAAGGTTGTTTTCTGTGCCAAACTAGTTACAGAGCATTTCAGAGTGTTTGGTGAAGTATTTAATGTTGTTATCTGCAGGCAAAAAGGTAAATTCTTTTGGATAGATATTGTAATTTTTCTTTGTTCAAGAAAAAAATAATCAAACACATTCATATGCTACTAATGTGTTAGGTGGAAAAACCTGCTGGGTCCAGTACTAATTTTCAGGTAGCATATTGATCTGTAGAGGAAAATGACAGTGCTATCAAACTTCCAATAGCGTGGTCTCTTTTTCTCTGTAACAGAGAATAATTTTTCGTTCTTTCTTGTAATGAAGTTCTGCCTTCTCTGAAGGTATTGGAAAATTTTCTTTGCCTTCAGTGAAGTTAGAACTGCATCTTGAATCATCTATGGTCTTACTCTCATCTCCTGTTTGAATGTTATGGCAGGAGTAATAATTTCTTGGTGTTGGTAATGTTTTTAAAATGTAGTCTAAACCAGCCTGAATATCAATCATTATGTTTTATATTTCTCTCTATCTAAAAGGAAAGCCCTGTTTTAAGCCACAGTGAATTCATGCTCTTCTGCTATCAGCACTCTATTTTGCGGTATTTTCTGTGTCTTTCTGGGTTTTGCGAGCACAGCATGATCCTCTACTTGTGTTACTGAAAGCAAATATGTTCTATTGTTAATACGTAACAGAAATATGAGATGGCTTCAGTAAGTTTGATACGTGGATTACACTTTCAATAATGTCTTTTAATATGGCAATTATTGAGTGGACAATCCAACTGGAAAACATCAGATCTTCAACGGAAATGAATGCTAATTTCCTTGCTTAATGCATTTATGGCTGTTTGTTTTCACATCCTGTATTGGAAAATGCTTACATTTCAAGGTTAAAAGAGCCAGTCTCCATGCAAATTATCTTGACAGTGAAGGTATGTAGAGCCATGAATAGATGCTGCATTGTAGTGGTGATTCACTTTTAAGCAACTGCTAATCAATACTCTACACTTCCAAATGTCATTACTGTTCTGTAGAGTACAATTTTTTGTTGCTGATAATAAGTGGTTACACGTTGTACAATGCAAATCATATATTGATAGGATAGACTGTATTTTAGGTTGTAGAAGCTTCAACAAAAGGTCTTCATGAAATACTTTGATTAATATGTTGTTCTCATGATGTTCTATTTTGCTTTTT